>NW_026261335.1:0-19499 GCF_024610275.1 Lodderomyces theae
TTGAGCTGGTCCTGGACCAGGTTCCTGTTGTTGATCCTCTTGTATTCCATATTGTTCATTCAAGTGTTGTTGGACATTTTCAGGGGTAATTTCAACATAATTGACAAAATTACCCATTTGATCAGTAGCTGTGGGTAAAAAATCCGAAAATCTCAATTCATTGTCAACAACAAATCTAAATCTATGTGTACCCACTGGTAGACCCAATGTTATCATATAATTGTCATCTGGTTGTTTAACTAATCCAATCATTTTCCTCCATCCAGTGAATGAACCAGTAACGTAGACCTTATCACCACCTTGCACCCATTGGATATCTACTGGCACTGTGACTGTCTTTTCTGGTTGTGGTGCTGAAGGAGCAGCTTGATGTTCTTGTTGTTGTTGTTGCTGTTGCTGTTGCTGTTGCTGTTGTTGTTGTTGTTGTTGTTGTTGTTGTTGTTGTTGTTGTTGCTGCTGCTGCTGCGATGATGGTTGTGGTGGTCGATTCTGTTGACTACCATGCAAGTTTGAGGACGAATTGTCAATGTGCATTTTATCTTCATCTTGTATTTCACCACCACTACCACTCTGATCTGCTTCTTTCCTGTCAATATTCATCCGGTCGAATTCGGCCTCTGCCTCATCAGTTAAAATCATTGTTGATTTTCTTCTAATTGGTGGATGTGCAGTATTACTAGTGTCATCAGTTGTAGGTTTGTTTTCACCCGTATTGACTTTACTCACGTCAACCATGGATACATCCTTAGCGGTGGTGTTGGCTGGGTCGTTGTTGCTGACATCAGAGTTTTGAATCCCTGTCTCTGTGTTGATCATCTCTGGGGTTGATAGCGTTATTGTTTGAGGATAGTCTAATATAGTGTCAAACAAATGTATTATGTACCCAGTATAGATGCAACTATGTTTCTATCCAACTTATGAATATGTGATATAAAGGGTCCAGCGCTGTTAAGGTGAACAGCAGTGTGGTGGGGAATAACTTTGGGGCCGTATGACTGAATTTTGATCAGTCAAAAAAAGAAAGGAAAAAAAAAATTGTAAATAATGAAGCGAAAGCGATGACAAAGGTGAATATTGGAGAGAGATTGTTAGCGGCCTGATGGAAAGTTCATAGGTAGCTTGCTATTGGGGGGTAAGACAATACTGTAAAAGTGGTGCTGTAGGTGGTGTATTTTCCCTGGTGGTGGCGGTTATATGATATACTGTTAACGGTTAAATTTCAAGTGAACCAAATCAAATCAAATCAATATATATTTCTCTCTGTCCTTTTCTTTTCCTCTTTTCCTCTTTTCCTCTTTTCCTCTTTTTTTCTCTCTCTCTCTCTCTCTCTTTCTTCTCTCTTTCTTCTCTCTTTCTTCTCCCCTTTTCTCTCCTTTAAAATTTTTGTTTTTTACCCGTTGAGTGAGTTATATTATTTGTCTCGCTCTCCCGCCTTTTAAGTTGTCAAATTCCCATTTGGTCTGTCTTTTCTCTCTCGCACGTGTTCCAACTATTTGCCCTACCGATATACACTAATCTCATACGCAATCTCTCATCTGGCGATGTATCACTGGTTTGATGCATCTTTTGCTTTGTACAACGGCTCTGCTTCCCTTGTCACGTGTGATTTGTGCACTAAACATGTCGATGTCGCAAGTCTTATTTCCGTGACTTATAAATGCGACGGAAGAGTACTTTACCCATTATGAGTACACAGTTTTTGTTATGCACCAACTCTAGAAACCAGCTTCTCGCATTATCTGTGGCTGCCCTAGTTGAAAAGTTATTAGTTACGTCTGTACTAAAGATTTGGCACTATCAAAAAAAGAAAACACGTCGCTCTACAAAGGATCATATAATGCCATCAAAATTGGTATATTGACTTCCTCTATACAAGTATCAAACTCGTTATACAACAAATTCCTCCTCTTTGTTTCATTTAATGATAAGCTCCGTTCTCCTGTTCCCCTAAATAACTAGGTACTAGTTTGTAGTGACCTTTTTCTGCTGAAGATTGTTGATGTTCGTTGAGATAGCATGATATACCAAAATCAAAATTATAGAAGCAAATCCAAAGGACAACGCTATAGTATTCAATTGATCATCCAGTATCATCGTTTTCGTTGAATGTCTATAGATGTTGTGTTGTGGGGGGGGGTGATGCTCAACTTCGAAAGTCTTTGGATTCTTGAGAAAAGAAAGGAAACCGTGTCTTTTGATAATTTCCCCTTTGTCAAAAGAATTTTTTTGTACGCAGTATCCCCTCATCAGTATGCAAAAAAATCCTTCCATCTGGTTACAACAACGTCGTATTATCCTTGAAAGCAATCATTAATGATACCACTAGGTCGCTCTTTTAAACACCACTGCACCGCATACGCTTCATTTGCTTCGTTGAAACCAGTTCTATTCAGATATTATCTTCTCCAATGCAGATTTAAATCCAATATTGATCCACTTTTGAAATCAACTGCAACCCACCCCAACACTCAAAGTCTACAGTCTCCCAAACGCGTCAAAAACCATGAGCCAAAGACGTTACTAGAGGAAATGAAATTGGCAGATCAGTCAAGACAAGTCGATCCCCCACCAAGGCGTACGATTCCACCATGGGTTAAACGAGAACTAACGCAAAAGTCCAAGTACGACCGATGGAATCCTAAACGGAGACTAAGCAGGCAAGAGATGATAAAAGTCAAAGAGCTCAAGGAAACTTTCCCTCAGTATAGAACAGTAGACTTGGCCCAGTTTTTCCATATATCCCCAGAAGCTGTGCGGCGTATATTGAGGAGCAAATGGGTTCCGAATGACATTGACGAGGAGAGGATAACTCAAAGGAAGGAAAGAAAGCTTTTACAGAAACTAGAGAACAAACAGATGTTAAAAAGAGAGGATGGAGGCAGTGATTCGCATAAACGGGGGAAGAGATTCCAAAGAAAGAACAAGTTTGAAAACGATAGCAATGCGAATGGAGATGAGGACTTGAACAAACATTATAATAGAATCCAAAGCCAGTTTTAGACTACGTATATAGGGTGAAGCTTTGGCATAAATGGTATTGAAACTGTAGTTAATTGCCTACACAATGAATCACTTGATAATGCTGAGGCTTTTCTGGTAGCGTTGTTGACCACGACTCATGGACAAAAATCTTTATTCGCCCCACAGACAGGTTTCGAATCACCCGTGGACTTTCTTTCCGCCCAGCAGAACTTTGTCAAACAAGCATGTCTTATGTGCCCAAGCTTACAATACCCGAGTCTGCCTTTGATCCATCTGGCTATACCTTGAGAAACACAAGGTCAAAATCGGGACTTTTAGCATACCTCGTCAAATTAGCCAATGGTGGGTCTCTTGCATTGATAGTATCCTACTTGGTGGGATTTCTCATAGTCAAACCATTATTGGAGACATCTAATAGTCGAAGATTGGAGTTTCTTGAATGTATGAGACTGAACTTGAGAAACATTTACTTGAAAATGATTACAAGAGTGAGCTATATCCCCATCGTTGCAATTAGAAGAAATGGGAAATTACATGCTGATGCAATAATTCAAACTGACTCACAGCCAGAGACAGGACCTGATATTGAAGATAGATTGTCTCAAGGTGAACTATATCAGAAGATGGTGAAGATGTCATCGTTGCTCAATACTTATGTCAAGCATTGGTCAATGGAGGATTTCACAAACTACAAAGGAGTCAATTTTGCCATCAAGGATTTACAGAATAAATCAGACTTGGTGTATTTTGATGATCAAGAGTTTTTCACTTTGGATACTGGGCTAGAAGCTGGGCCCAGTGGAGGAAAGGCTAGAAAAAGGAATATTGTTGTTGATACAAAGAATGAAATTAGAAGTATTAAAGGGTTGTATATGAGTGGACAGGTTTAAAGAAAGCTTACCCAGGTACAATTCTTTTTTTTTTCTTGAATATTGATAGTGTAGTCATCACCATCTTGTTGTAAAATATCCCACACATTGTACGTAGTGTTGAACTGACACATAAAAAAAAAAAAAGAAAGTAGACAAATCGTAGAGAGTTTTGAAAACTCGCTCAACACCAAACCATAGTAAACCATCACCAATGGCAAAAGCAAAGATCGTTGTAAGCAGCGAAGAAGAAGAAGAAGAAGAAGATTCACTACTCGAGTCGGATTCAAATGACAATGGAGACATAGATGCATATGATGATGTGGAGGACTACAAACCACACGAAGTCACGCGAAAAGCTGCTTCTCAGAGTAGACGGAAAAAGGTGACCCCGAAATCGCAAGAGGAACCACTGGAGGATGAAGACGAGGATGATGATGATGAAGATGAAGAAGAAGAAGAAGAAGGAGATGTGGACGACGAACTGGGAAGCTTAAGCGACGATGGAGAGGATTATCAACTGGACACCAACTTTGAAAACGAACTTTCGGATATGAATGACGACTTGGAAGCAAAAGATTTTGACGAATATGATGAGTCTGAAGAGCCATTGAAGCCAATAGCTGTCGAAAAGGGTAAAAAATCAATCAAGATCAAAATCAAGCCACCGACAAAGAACAAGGGAAGGTCACTGAGTGATTCTACGTCATCGAGATTAGGCAGCTCTAGAAGTACGCGGAAAAGACAAGTTAATTACTACCAAGAGGATGAAGACAACTTTTCTGATTTATCGGAGGTAGAGGAACCACCGCAAAAAACGACCAAGGCAGTAAAGATCAAATCGGTGGTGCCACCACGAAAACTGCGACAACCCGATTTAGATCCCGACTTAATACTAACAGACGAAGAGGAAGAATACGATCCAAATGCAGTCAATGATGTCTCCAAGATGACGGAAAGACAGAGAGCACGACTCAATCTTGACGTCTCGGGTGCAACGATTGAAGATCCGTATTATGAACTAGATGCGAATGGGAAGAAACCCAAAGTGAAGAAGGTTAAAGAGGAAACTGAGGAAGAGGCTGCATTGAGGAAAGCAGAGAATGCTCGAAAGAGACAGGATTACAAGAATAAGATCTTGGAGGAGGAGAAGCGGGACACATTGAATAAGCTTTTGAAGAGAAGAGCAACAAAGTCAAGAGAAACAATAAGTGAAGATAAGGAAGGGTCCGTTGGGGTTGATGAGGATTCAAAGTCATACTATAAGGAAAGACGGGCAACGTTGAACCATCCCGCTCTAGTGCGATATGTGAACAATACAACCTCTTTAAACGGCAATGCAGTACTTGCTTATAAGTAGTTATCTAGTTCTTTTTATTTGAGTATCAATGATCCAACATGAATTAGCTGGTGCAGCGGTGTAGCCTTTGATCGATACATCAAAGCATGGTAAACCCCTCTTTTGCGACCCTGTTGCATACTGAGACAAACTGGAGAACAAACAGAAAGCCAAGGGAAAAATAAAAATTGAAGAAAAGAAAATAAAAATTTAATGTCAAAAGGGGAGAGACAGAACAAAAGAAAAAGTCATTTTTTTCAATGAAATCTTGTGTACCAAAATCTCTTTTAAATAACTTTTTGACATAAAGAGATAAAAGAAACGTAACTAGGGAACTTTCAATTTACGTACCACTCATTTTATGAACGCTCATTCTCAGCTGCACCAACTGCGTACGTTTGCCCAAACCCCACATAACCAGTTTCCACAACCTAACTCATCTGCAGCCAACGGACTCAGTAAACAAGCTCATCCACAACAACAACAACAACAACACCAAAGACACCACCAAAGACACCAACAACAGCAGAAAACCTTACAAGAACAAATGAACGATTCTTTGCATCTACAAGGAAATTCCAATGGAGTTCCACAGCTGAGACAACCATTTATGAGACAAGCAAATGGAAACCCCACTCTTCCATCTGGCAACGACAATGTACAAGATACCCAGCGGCCAGGATTGCATCGAAATTCAAACTTCAATGGAAGCACAGCTAGCTCACAAACAATTCCCGCGCAAAGTCTGCAACCAAATGGCAATGCAGTCAAGGGAAGACCTGGCCCTCCATCACGAACAATGTCGCATCAAGCAAGTGCTCAAACAAGTTCCGGTCATAACTCTCAAGGACAAACTCCAGCTATGGGAAGCACTCTGTCCCCAGTTATCGGCGTGAATAATGGTCAAGAGCCTCTAACACGGGTCCCTCAAGGTGGGCCGAGTAGACAAGGAATCCAAGTAGAGGGAGCAAAGCAGCCTTCTGGTGGAATACCTTATCGACAAGCAGGACCACAAAATTCCATGCAACCACAGTTCAACATGCCGAATGAATCCTCAGCATTTGTACCGAGAAGACCAGTCCCACTTGGCCAGTCGCAGCAACACCAGCACCAGCACCAGCAAATGATGACACCAGCTGATCAAATGCAACAAGAGTTCAATACTCGCATAATTAAAAGAAATTTGGGAAACGCAGCAACTATGAGAGTGTTGGACTTGATTGATTTTTTGAGTAATGAGGCACATGACAATCTACGGAGTGTTGAATTTTGGCAAAGAATCACCCCTGTTTATTTCTTGCCTAACTCGACAATAAGATTGAGTTTTGCCAAATTTATAACCAGTCAATCAGACAAGTCTTTGAGCGAAGTTACCGGACTAAATTTCAACTTTTTAAAGTCGGTGAATAAAGGTATCAACGATACAAACGCGGCAAACCATTTTGAATTGAATACAACTACAGCACCCCGGTTCTTTGCCAACTGTGCCGCGCATTCCGAATTTACAAGATTCTCAGTTTTTCTACCCGGAATGAAGTTTCAAGTTTTGAACAATGGATCAATAATAATTGTCTCAAAACTTGAGATCAACTTGACCTATGACGACGACTCCACTACCAAACTAAATGGAAATGTCAAAATACTAATGAGCAGGGACTTGAGGATTGAATGGATAGATGTAAATTGTCTTGGTTATGAAAGCTTGATCAATTTGAACATCTTGACTAAACTGCCACAAAGGAGCAAGCCAGCAAATGACATTTACAACAATCTCAAAACGGTGCAAAATATGTCCACATTTGGACTAGGCAAAACCAACACGAGGAATTTGCAACTCATTGATGTCTTGACCCACATGAAGCAATTGATAGATTTTAGTCAATTGAATAATATCAAAGCTCCTCAACGAGCGCTAGAGCTTCTTTTGAGCACTCCTCAAGCCGCTGTTCCAACAAATTTTCGACTTGCTCGTGGGCCATTCCCCAACGGATTCGGTGTACCGCCCCAACGTCAACCCATGCAATTTCAAAACCCCATGAGAGAAGCAGCAGCCGCACCGAGAACAACTCAACAAGAATCAATGCACTTGCAACAACCACCAAAAAGTGTGAAACAGGAGGGGCAACAGCTGAAGATGACAGATAGCTACATGCCACAGAGTGAGACCCCGTCCCCGAAAACTATCACAGAAGATCCAAAAAAGAAAAGAAAATCCAGCGCTGGAGGTGGTGGATTGCAAGCTGGAAATAACAAGAAGAGGAAATGAGCTTGAGTGTGTTAATAAGAATATAACTTCAAAGACATTTGTGCCTTACACATGCGGGCAAATCCGTGTTTCGAAATAAGTCTCGTAGAATTCTACTCTGCTTTATTCCCAGTTTGATTGAGGTCACGTGAGCTTGGTCACGTGACGTAGTGAACCATATCGTCTTTTGCTAGTGTGATTGATTTTTCTTCAATAGGTAGCCACCTTCGTCTCAACTGTTTGCTTCAGAATAGTACTTGAAGCGTGTCTCTTGAGCTGTATCAATTTTTTTTAAGCGTATAGAATTCCGGCATTAATCAAAACCAGCTGTCCACGGACACAATGTAAGGGATTGGCACCTGTTGAAGATTGATAGGAGGTGGCCAGTAACCTTGCCACATAAGCACTTAACTTCTGCCACAGCATGAAGTCGAATGCACTGAGTTTGTACAAAACCATAAGTATCCTTTGAAGGAAATCCTGTCATCTCTGACTGAGTATTCTGCATCACTATTGGTGCGATTTTGTTGCAAAAAAATAAAACAGTAGTACCCTACAAAAACCCTACCATGCGCCATAGCTCTTTAATGTACACAGCTTAACCGCTTTACACACCTTCGTAGAGAGATGAGTTACCTACCACTACGCAAGGCTAGCTGATACAAGATTGGAGATGGAACATTAGTCTTCTTGAAAGAGGATAGCGTAGTTTTGTCTCTTATCTACCGCGGTTAAAAAACGGCTTTTTTTTTTTTTCGCTGTTCCGCCCCACATTATCAATATTGACGCAAAAGATAAAAAGAAATTTTCACTCACTCATGTCAATCAATCTAATCAAATTAGCTATTTACACGTGACATGGTTGAAAATTTCTATAGATTGTAAAGACTTTTTCTATTTTTTTTTTTTTTCTTTTTTTTTTACCATCATCAACACCCATACAAACATTACCATTAATCGATACTGACGATATGGTTCCACACGTGCTTTCAGAAGAGGCTCCAAAGGGTCCAAATGGTACTACTACCAGTGAAGTCAGTTTTGGAGGGTCGAGTGTTTCAAAATTAATCACTGCTAACCCATTTGGATTAACCACCGATCCAAACCTTATTAGAGGAACAACTTACACATCAAGCGGCACACTCATCAACCAGACCATTTACGCTATTGCATCGAAAATTTTTAGTTATGAAACTGTTGGTGCAGAAAACTTGCTTGACTCATATATTCAACTTTGGTTGCACAACCAACAATCAAACGCTTTTGGTATTGTTCCCTTTTACAATAAGTTTGAAGTTAGGTCGGGTGCTTCAAATGCAATCTTGGGGTACTTCAAGAGGAACGGAACTCATGGTCAACCAGTTTCAACCATTGTAGGAGCCAGTGGTGTTGATTACATGAGATCCTCATTGTTGGGGCAAAAGGCGCCTTTGGCTTTGAATGTTTCAGCAGTTGACTTTGTTGAAGATGCATTGGTTTCAAATTACGGAAGGGTTGTGAATGCTGCTAGAGATTTAAACTTCCCTGTTTTCACTCCTACTGAATCCGGTAATGAGAACCAGCATTTGGCCATTTTAAACCATTTTTATGCTTTTGCAACTGGTAAGCCTTCGATTTTCTTGTACGAGGGTGTTGAAGCTGCTAAAAGTTTTAAAAGATTTGAAGACATTTTGTCAGTTGAAGAGATTGGACAATTGTATCAAAACTTGTTAGATTCTGCTCCATCATCTGATCTCAGTATCGATGCAGCTTTTGAATTGTTGAACAAATTTACTGGGAAAAAATATTCCCAATTTGAGTATTTGGGGGGAAAGAATGCCAAGACTGTATTTGTTGCTTACGGAACTCATGTCAATGAGCAATGGAAAAACATTGTCAATGAAGACGTTGGATTGGTGCAAGTCAGGGTTCCACTTCCATTTAACCAGGCCAAGTTTTTGCTGGTTATTCCTGAGGCAGCTGAGAAGTTGGTTATCTTGACTTCTGGAAATGACAAGTTAAAGGCCGATATTAGTGCTGCTTTGTTTTTTGGCAACAGGTACTACTCGCTTTCAATTGAGGAGTTTAAACACCCATTGGATTTCAACTGGACTCCAATCACCATTGCCAAGACTATCTCCAAGTTTGATTCGCGTTTGAAAATTGCAGACTTTTTGCCATCGTACGACAACGAACCAAAGGATCAAATAATTACTGCCAATACTTCACCTGAAGGACAGTACTTGTTTTGGAGCAGAGATGATCGTATTGTGGTTGATACAGTTGACAAGTTGGCACTTTCCTTGTCTTTGGATGACTCCAAGAATGTTGCTATTAGAAACAAGTACGACAACTCAAAGTCAGGTGGTGTATTCTTTTCCCAAATTACTTCAACCACTGGAGCATACAGCAACATCGATGCGGCAGATGTTGTCGTTATTGAGGATTTGTCCTTGTTGAACGGCTACGACATCTTAGCAACGGCTAAACCTGGAGCCACTATCATCTTCATTAATCAAAAACAACTGATTGATGTTGAGAAATTGCCACTTGAATTTAAAAAATCATTGGCCTTGAATGATAACAAGCTTGTTGCAGTTGATTTCACAATTGTTGATGCTTTAGATGAAACCAACAACGGAACCAAAGGTTTGACCGCGGAACTTTTGTTGCAGTTGGCGTTTTGGAGAGCAACTTTACCAGAGTTAGGAGACTACATTGTAAACAAGTTGTTGCAAGCCAATGGTGGATCGTTTGAGTTATTGGCCACCGTCTTGGATAATTTTATCAAGGCAGCCGATTTGAAGAACGCCATTGTCAATCTTGAAGTATTGCCCGAGTGGCTTGATTTGAAGGAGGAAGCTGCTCAACTGGATGAGAAAGAACAGAAGGAAGATGCATCTACTGAAAAAAAGAAAGAAGAAGCTTCTAGCAATGCTGAAAAATCAGAGGAAAAACGAGCAGAACCTCTCCCATTCTTTGTCACCGAGACATCTGTTTTTGCTAACCCAAGGGTACCGCTTGAGAAACCGGAAGAAGTTCACAACACTTTCCACAAACACATTGCACAAAAAGTAGTGTTCCCTGAAGCATTCAATCTCAAGAAGGATTTGAGACCAGACTTGCCTGTGAAGAACTTTGTGGTCAAGGTTCAGGAAAATAAGAGACTAACTCCTGTTGAATATTCAAGAAACATCTTCCACATTGAATTTGATATCACTGGAACCGGCTTGAAGTACGAGATTGGAGAGGCGTTGGGAATTCACGGAAGAAACAACTCGGAACAAGTTGAAGCTTTCCTCAAGTTCTACAATGTTGATGGTGACTCCTTGGTTGAAATCACCCATAAAGAGGATCCAGGTTTGGTGGAGATTAGATCAGCAAGACAGATTTTGAGTGAGTCGATTGATTTTTTGGGTAAGCCACCAAAGAGATTTTACGAGGCGTTGGCTGAATTTGCATCTGAGCCTAAGGAGAAGGAACACTTGACCAAGTTGGCAAGTGCAGAAGGAGCCGAGGAGTTGAAAAAGAGACAAGATGTGAACTTTGATTCGTACTTTGACATTTTGGAAGAGTTCAAATCCGCAAGACCCAAATTTGCTGATTTGGTGAAGATTATTGCGCCATTAAAGAGAAGAGAATATTCCATCGCATCTTCACAAAAGATTCATCCTAACTCAGTACATTTGCTCGTTGTTGTCGTTGATTGGATTGATCCTAAAGGGAGATTGAGATATGGTCACTGTTCGAAATACTTGTCCGACTTGAAAGTTGGTGATGAATTAGTTGTCAGTGTCAAGCCTTCAGTAATGAAGTTGCCTCCATTGACAACACAGCCAATTGTCATGTCTGGTTTGGGTACCGGTTTAGCTCCATTCAAGGCTTTTATTGAAGAGAAGATTTGGCAACAACAGCAAGGACATGAAATTGGTGAAATTTATCTTTACATGGGATCAAGACACAAGAAGGAGGAGTATCTTTATGGTGAACTTTGGGAGGCTTATAGAGATGCGGGTTTGTTGACTCACATTGGTGCTGCATTCTCCAGAGATCAGCCTCAAAAGATTTACATCCAGGACAAAATTAGAGAATCTATCAATGACTTGACTGATGCTATTGTCAACAAGAACGGGTCATTTTACTTGTGTGGTCCTACCTGGCCTGTTCCTGATATCACTGCATGCTTGGAGGATATTGTTTCGAATGGTGCAAAACTCAAGGGCGAGGACTTGAAAGATGTTGCCAAAGTCGTTGAGGACATGAAAGAAGATGGAAGATACATTTTAGAGGTCTATTAGAAGTATATAGTGCCATAAATAGAGTTATTGAAACGATCAATGTTTCGTTTCTTCTTCCGCCTTGGCTACTTCTTTCTCCAAGGCTTCTATTCTACAGTGTAACGCGTGGAAGTTCTTATGGACTGCTTTGTGTAAGAGTTAAAATCAATTGATATTTGCTAGATGTGGTTTCCGTCTCTGCTCCGAGCAACTGTTGGCCTAATCACTCCATTTTCTCAAACGTTTGCCTGCGTTTGGAAATTACATCATTCCTTGTAGACTTTGCCATTCATCGACCAGCCAGAAATTATGTCTTTTCTTTCTCCATCCATTGCTACTGGAACCCTTGAATCTTTCCACTAACAGATGGAGTGAAGCATTCAACGGGGAGTTTGGAACAGGGCTTAATCACTTCTACCTAACTTCTTTGCATAGCTTATTCATTAACTTCGTTTTCAAAATCGGGGCTCTTAAACAAATTTTCAAAACACGACAACACAAGATCAATCTAAACACGTAGAGTCGTACTCGTACTTTCAATTGACACGGAGTCTATGCTTGGCTTGTACACAAGAGAGTAGAATGTTAAACTTTGTTTTAGGAAAACCTCACGGTGGCTATTAGTAAATGTGTAGTAAATGTATGAACACAGAAAAAAAAGCTAAAATTCGATACAACAGAGAAACAGGTGGGAGGGGGGGGGGGTCATTGCTTGATAAGAATGCAACAACAATAATACATTCCGAATAGGGGGCCAAACATGTACAGCTTTGTTAAGAATGTGCAGCTTAAACCTTAGGCAAGGTTCTCTCAACACTCTCTGGACAACAACGTTGGGGTAATGTTGGGAGGAGGCTGTATCGATTCAGAACGTAATATATTTAACCACTATAATAAATGTACGCTTCTGCGACCACTCGGCGTTGCTTTCTGAAAACTCCCCAAGATGCTAACTCTCTTACAAAACAAGGTTCGAATGAACCCTTTTTCCGTATACGTGCTCACGCTGTTGCTTTTTTCTTTTATTTGGCAATGTTCAACATGTTGAGGCGTATGAAGGTTTCTTGCGGTAAATCGCTTTTAAGCTTTTCAGAATTGAAACTCTAAGTGTTTTTCTCGCGACATTCCTACTAACTTTCATATTAAGTTGCTCCAACGATTCGATTTATACTTTGATTACAACAATGGTGTAACAAGGAATTCTTGTAGCATTTAACTTTACCCACAATCAGTAAATGTTGTGGAGACCTTTGTAAAAGCATGTGTTGTCTGGGTATGGTACTTCCTTTTGGGTGCTCCTTTATATATATGTATATACGAAGATGTCTTCAATCAGTTCTTTTTTGACTTTTGCACCCACAGACATGTTGCACTTCAAATCAATGTTCACTTGCACCAAAATACACCTCATTGTGTGCGCACTTATTGCAGTCGTACTGGGGTTGGATATTACGTCGAATACAGTCGATAGAGGCTCATTGAGCTTAAATGTTGGCGACATTACTGTTCACTCGGGTGCTTATTGGTCCATCATCAACAATGCCATTACTGCATTTGTTTCAAGTCTAACAGTTCAGCCCAATGCTGGACTATTCATATCAAGTACTTCACCATTGATCGCATTACAAGTGACATTACTCGGATTGTTGAATTCCATCACCAACAATGGTGTAATATCATTCAATGCTGTCGCGTCCTTGACAGCTGCACACTACAATCTCGTTGGGTTATCGTTTGAAAACAACGGAGAGATGTATTTGGGGGCGTCAGGTGTCGTTTCCAGCACCATGCGCATCTCTTCTGCCAATTGGAGAAATAATGGTTTACTAGTTTTCCATCAGAACCAAAGAAGTGAAGGAAGCGTCCATTTAGGAGCTCCATTGGGAACCATTACCAACAACGGCCAAATATGTTTCCGCAATGAAGTATATGAACAGACATCCGTAATTGCTGGCACTGGATGCATTACTGCCCAACAGGATTCGACAATATATATCTCAAATGCCGCTTTATCAGTTTCAAGCGGACAAACATTCTACCTAGCCGACGGAGCGTCATCTATGATTGTAGAAGCATTGTCCACACCTCAAACATTCAACGTACGAAATTTTGGACAAGTGAATGGGGTTTCTAACAAAATTGGGCTTACAATACCGCTCTTTTCAGTACTTGGTAACCCGTGGACTTATAATCAACGTTCCGGAATCTTGACCTTGAAAGGAGCAGGTATTTTGCAACAATATTTCAATATAGGACCTGGTTATGACGCCACAAAGTTTCAACTTGTCACTGATAGCGGTTCTGGCATTCCATCCACCGTTTTAGGCTCGATTCAGTATAATGGGCCAGTACCACGAGCTGTGTTAACTCGTCGGTGTAATCTATGCAAACCGCTACCAGAAATTCCTGGCGCACAACCTACTGAATACACAACCACGATCACTTCCCAAAATAATGGCCACACATCAACAGAGACTGGAATCGTTATCATATCAACAGATGCTCACGGCGCATGGTACACGTCAACCACAATATTGACAGCTGAAATAACCGAGAATACCCAGCGTTTGACTACATGGACCACAACTAACACAGACGGTTCAGTTGACACTGATAAAGGAATCGTTGTAGAAATCGACGACCTAGTAACTACATTCGCAACGTTTCCAGATGTCGAAGCATATACAACCACATGGACAAGTACTGATACAGACGGACTGGTAGTGACGGAGCTGGGAATTGTGCTACAGAATGAAGACTCTTTCACCACAGTCACCACTTTTCCACAGAATGTAGAAGGATTAGAGGCTTCGGAGTATATCACTACATGGACCACAACTGAATCAGATGGAACAGTAGAAACGGAACTGGGACTCGTGTTACAGATCGACGACTTAGTAACTACATTCGCAACGTTTCCAGATGTCGAAGCATATACAACCACATGGACAAGTACTGATACAGACGGACTGGTAGTGACAGAGCTGGGAATTGTGCTACAGAATGAAGACTCATTGACGACATTTTCCACCTTCCCAGAAAGTATTGCAGGACCAGAGGCATCACAATACCCTACCACTTGGACAGCCACTGAACCAGACGGCTCGGTTGAAACAGAACTGGGTATCGTCTTACACCATGGAGACTCGCTAAGCACCATTACAACTTTTGGGGTCGCAGCTGAAGTTACGTATAGTGGTAGATGGTCTAACTCGAGTGTTGCATACATTGGTGATGACTCAGAAACCACGAACTCCCCTGAAATTTTTCAAACTAGCCCTGGTGCTACAAGTGGAGCAGCAAACGGTGGGGCAAACAGTGGTACTGCAGGTGGAACGGACGCCGGCGCTGACCTTGAATCGACAAATTCGGCGAGGAATTCAATTTCGCCCCAGAGTTTGGGAGCCGGAATATCTTCGCACGTACCTGGAGACTTTACAGGTCACGTTGCCACGGTCACATTTGATACAGAAGAGCGTACTGCTGCTTTTACTGCTTCTGCTGCTGGAACTAGTGGAGCCCGAATTACAGACGCAATGGTACTGTCGACCAAGAGTAACTCATATTCAAATGCTGGTGGGTTGAACTCTCTTGATGTCACTATTGATACAACTGAAGCATTTCCCACGCCTGTTCCCTCTAAAGAGGGCTCATCTTCTGTTGGAGCTGCTAGTGGTACTGTATTGTCGTCGCTACAAGCAAGTGCCGATTCAGGAGCTGTCTCAAGAGCGTCTTTGGTTGTGACGTACGAAGGGTTGGGAGCAGTTATGGGAATGTCATCGGTTACTAGTGTTTTGCTATTGTTGATTTCCATCATATTATGAACTTAAGTACACCCTAGGATGGTGATTAAGGGATCCTGAGGATCAAAAGATTTGCTTGAGATTTATTATTGATCTGTTGTATGTGTCGTTTCTTAGTTGTTTTATGCTGGATCACTTCTAGTGACTTCGGCTACAACTAAGTACTTTAATTCATTATTTGTTTAGTTGCTATGACTACTGTCTGTAAAAAATGAAGAATGGAATCGATTACGCTTATATTCAGGGCCACCTCTTGCAAGCCAGCGACCGATTTGTGTGGGTATGGGGTCAACTTCTCTAGCGAGGATCCGGTTTCGAGGTTGCATCCAATTGCTACAAATAATTGGTGCTGAGAAGAAGTTTACAAGTGGAGTACCTTGTGTTGGGCACACAAGTTACACTCGCAATTGCAAAACTATTGACGAAAGATCTAACGTCACATACATTGGTGGGGGGGAGAGGGTCGAAGGACCAAAGATTTGCTGAGACGGAGCCAACCACTTTTGTGACCGAAATGAAGGGATGCATCACACTCCCGCTTGTGAAAGCAAACATGTGGGTTGTATTTCATGCAAGACATTCAAAAAGGTTGGACTACTCTGCTCACTTTCGTAAAGAATGTTTGCCGTCTTTGCCGTGTTTGCGGCATTGTCTAAATTTTTATACAATGTACCGGGTTTAGCACATGCACACGACTAAATAATTTGAAATAAAGCTTTGTTCCTTGCCAATGTTTTCGTAAACATCCAACCGTGTCGTTTCTTCGAAAGAGTTGTTTCGTGCTGCTCGGAAGAACACCAGAGATGCAAAATTCAGAAAAACACACGTTTGATAACTGCAACTTTACAATCACGCAATTTTTCAAGCCAAGTTACTATTACGTGCACAAAAGAATCATTATTTCGACATTGAACAATGTATTACTCATCCGCGACTGGAATCAGCTAACTTCGAGGATACTGAGGACATCTACCAGTCATGGGAGCTTGAAACTGGCATGATACCACCATGGTTTCGGAGATGGGTACCTCTCATCCCATGAAGTTGGATGCGAGTTACTTTCCTTAAACAAACGCCAACCCTCATCTTACCCCACATTGTGTCCGTTGGAAGGGCCCTTGTCTACACTTGCCACGCGTGGACTGGTATACGAAACGAGTTATGTGTGATGCAAAGATTGAAAACGTTTAGAATCTTTACACCCTATTCCTCTTACAATCACGAAAATATATTTCGTATATAATAATGCGCCTTATTACTCCTAGTCGGTTTGTGTAACAAAAGCACAAAAAGCATTTAGCCAAGAGGGGATGTTCATAACCACTAACTAGATCTTTCCCCAACAATTTTCAACAGTAAAGGGTCCGTCTAGAAATGGACTAACTACACTCTATTTAGGTTTTTGTTATTTTCCATATTTGAACAATAATTACAAATGGAAAGCTTTTTTTTCTGCGTATTTAGCAGATGTGATCGGCGACAGATGCTTTGCATGGTACATATGCAATTACAAAGACAACTTTGTAACTATCCACCCGACCCTCTACAACTCTTACAACATCCTTATGACTATTAGATTAGTGTTACATTTTTTTTGAAAACTGTTGGGTTGTTGTTTATGTTTTACATGACCTTTGCTCTTACAAACACCAAAAAAACTAAGGCGTATGTATTAGTGTACAGGGTTTTTGAGACATCTTGAAAACCACAAAATTGAATTATGTAGCAAGTACAATAGCTAGTTTACTGAATGGTAATTATGGAGGATTGCTCACCATTTCAATTACAATCGTGGTATAATTCACTATTTAGTGTTTCTAGGTGACATCACTTTATATTTTTTTTTCAAGGCAGCGAGATACATAACGCAAGAATACAAACCAGAGAATAGATTTTACTTATGTATATGCATACGCAGATTGGGTTAAAAGAACGCGCGAGGAATAAAAAAAAAAAAAAAAAAAGGTTATATAATATACATTGATTTTTATTGTATTAGTGTTGCAACCATTCACGTGAATTTTGGTACACTATAAAGGATTTATAATACGGTATTTTGAACAAACAATCCTTGAACAACCTGCTCCGCTCCCCTATGTGGCTAAGTATTACTCGCTTACATTTTCCCTCAAATTATACAGTATAGCATCATAGGTTGGTTATAGTATTTACTAAACAGCTCACAAGGAGCTGTAAACATACCTGAAAACTACTAAAATGTTGCAAGGGTAAATAGTGGAGTACGAGGTTTGAATTAATTTTTTTGTTTTTTTTTTTTAGACCACGAGGGTTTTGTGTGAGCCATACTGATTCACACCCAGTTCGCAATGACTCCCTTGAGCTCGAGGAGCTTCATTCTTCTTAATAGGCAACACCACTCAACGACTTTGAATCGAGGCTAATCCAGAGTAGACGTGCCAGAGACTTGAGTTCAAAAGGTTTTCGAAATTGATTGTTTTTGGCTTGAGTGCTTGTTGAAGCGAGTTGCTTTGACGCAATGTAAGCTTGAATCCCGATAGGAACGAAACCAATTCACACTACCGCTCTTGAAGATATCGTCTAACTCTTTATTCGAACTGATGTACATCTTGCATAAGAAAGTACACACACAAAATTCACAGAGTCTTCTATTCTTGTCCAAGACACTAAATATCTACTTTCTCATATTGGGGCTCTTAACTACGCACCTCCCCCCCGCATTCAAATTTGATGAACACAAATTATGCTAGTCAAAATTTAAAAATTAGTAAAAAGGACTAACAATATTATGTCCCTTTCGGGCTAGAGAATTACTCGTTTTGGTCAATTCTACTTTAATATCTGCAAGAGTTACAATCTTGGAAAAGTCCCTTCCAGATCTGCAGAGTATTAGCTAATCAGGGTTTAGTAAAACTTTGGGACTCTCACAAAGCTGTTTAAAACTGTCCTTTTGCATTACATAATTAGAGTACTCAACAATATGGCTTGTATTTGAAAAGTGAGTCTTGTTTCGTAAACTTTGTAACGCTTCACTGCATAATTGAAAAGCTTTTACGAAGCAATCTACTTGCCTCAGTGTAAATCTTACAGAAATTTCTATAATATATTACTGCTTTTTTTATGAGTACCAAGCTTCACGTCACATTTTTTGAAGGTCATACTTCCATCAATCAAACCAAAACTGAAGAATACTACCCCATCTGTTCAAATATTTGATCCCCCATCTTCCAGAACAATAAAAAGATTACCAGCTAGCTAAAATAATTTGGGAAAGTTCCAAATTTGTTGAAAAACTACCTAATCTTCATTGCCTTTGACGGAGATAAGGTCATTTTGTGACCTCAACTGCCCTCTCAAAGAGTGTCTTTCCTTCCATTTTAGTTCTTTGTTGCTTTCTCTTCAATGTAAAAAAAAAAACGTGCTTTTCCTTTTGACTTTGGTGAATAGTAAAACCCTAATCTCCACACAAACATCAGCTTAAACCTATTTACGAAAATTCAAATCTGTGCACCCTAGATGCATTGTGAACAAAGTTTATTTTATGTCTTTGATTCTGTCGCGTTTGTGACACTTTCCCTTTAAACTGAGTATTTTTATTTTTCTATTTTTTTTTTCTTTTGGCCAGTAAATGTTTCCACACTTATGGCATTTGGTGCCATTTAGCAAAAAAAAAAAAGCTTAGCCAAGCTTCTGTTCTTTTCGTAATTGGGACATAGACACTTGGAGTGGTTCAAACTCGCCAGAATGTCTATAAAAACCCCCGAAGAATCTGCTCTTCATCTTCCCAAATGGCTCTCTCTTTTTTCTTATTTTTTTTTTTTTTTGAATTTGCATCCATAGCATCACTCACAATGAGAGTAATTCGGTCATTACATTTCATATCTTGCTTTCTTATTGCTACTGTATTTGGTTTGGATATAACTACAAACAGAGTCGATAGAGGACTCGTCGATTTGAACGTTGGCGACATCACTATTCATTCTGGGGCTTATTGGTCCATCATCAACAATGCCGTTTCTGCTTTCG
>NW_026261410.1:0-755 GCF_024610275.1 Lodderomyces theae
AACTTTTGATTTCAGATGATTCAAAGTTTGGAACTGACGGAGTTTGTGGTGATGGAGGTGATGGTGGTGATGGTGGTAATAATGATGGTAATGATTCTGGGCTGTCACATTGAATGACAGGTTGGTGGTCTTCCTCAAATGGGGTGAAAAATGCTGGCGAAGTAAGCATGAAGCCAGCTGATGGATCAAATCCGGGAATAACCTTGGTGACATCGACCTTTTTAAAATCGATAAGTTGGTATAACTCTTCAGGAGTAATAAAGTTAACGTTGATGGACTTCATTATTGTATATTTAATGTTGAGTAAATGGTAAACGGAAGGTAGATTGTTGAGTAGGGAAGAAAAGGGAATGTTGAAATGCTAAAGTTTTTTTTTTGGTAAAGTTTTGGTAAATTTTTGGTGAATATTGGGAAGATTGAGAATATCAAACTTTTTTGCAACTGTAGGGAAATCGATATAAGTGAGACTTTAGGTGATATCTAAAGCCTTATAAGCAGTATTGTCACAACGTTATCGGTAGATATAACTTTAGTGACTCTATATATATGGAAAAGTTAACATATACAAGCAGTTGTAAGCAAATAGCTTAGTTGTGGTAAGTTCTATGTGTATCCATAGTTTACCGTGTGGTAGAATTGTGCGTGCACGGAGGAGAAAAAATATAAGGATTAGGAATTTGCAACCGAACAAAAGTTGAGCAACACACGCAAATACTTACAATTGATAGTGTCGCTACGTTTGTGTGTGTGTGTGT
>NW_026261410.1:797-19580 GCF_024610275.1 Lodderomyces theae
ACATTGTGTTGAAGTTAGATGTCCTTAGAAAGGACACACTGATGGATCAGCTATCTCATGATGAAGCTTTTGTAGAGAAAAGAAAATTTCAAGTTTATTATCTAAAAGATTGAAGAACTAAGTGGGAAATAGAATCTCTATTTATATGCTTTTGAATAAGATTTTTGTACAAAGGTATGAAACCCATGTGACCCTTGCTGGCAACAGAAGAAGGATCAACACTATGTATAGTGGTTGTCATACCAACGCCTTAAAATTATGACCACATTTATAAGAGAAAGAATGACCACATTACCACATTACCACATTACCACATTCATAAGAGAAAGAATGACCACATTACCACATTACCACATTACCACATTACCACATTACCACATTACCACAACACACGACCATATCAATATGGCCACATCAACATTGTACACCATCCTAATTTCCTGTGTGTGCTTTGAATACATGTAACTTATTAACACAGGGAAACAGTTCTGTTATAGAGTCCTTGAGTCACACATATTTCAACAGTAAAGACCATAATTTGGTGTAATTTAGCCACCAAGTGTTGAGGTATAAACTACTGGAGAGAGTGTCCATGTGCAAAGCCAATTGAAGAATCCTGCTTTGTCGTGTTCGACTTAACTACAATTTCACGANGGAGAGAGTGTCCATGTGCAAAGCCAATTGAAGAATCCTGCTTTGTCGTGTTCGACTTAACTACAATTTCACGACATTTGCAGAATCCAACTGTTCCTCTAACTTCTCGGGTGTTGTTTGCCAATTTTGAAAACCACTTTTGTTAAAGATGGTTACCTTGTGCCACAGTCCTGTAGCAAATACGAGAATCACCCCATTTTCCAAAGTAAAGGATGCATAGGACAACGCGTTGACTCGAGGGGAGAGAACGGGGTGGGGGTGGGTGTAAAAGCAATTGCAAGAAATTGAAAAGTAGCTCTGAAAACAATAAATGCACGTTTCCTCTTCTTCTCACTCCGTCATTGTGTTGTTTTGAGATTGGTTATGAGCCCTTTGTCATTTAAAATGTAGAGGAAATCGAAAAGGTAGGGGAGAGTTTAATTCATCGGTTTACGAAGCGAAGGAGAACTTAATGGAAACTCTCCGTCGTCTAAGATTGATGAATTAAGGGTTGTAGATTGCTCTGACATTTGTGTTTTTGCATACAAAATGTGTAGTGCACTCAATATTTAGGACTAGACGATTATAAAAACACGGTGCAGCAATACAACGCATATCCGGGCTCCGCTTACAGACAACGAGGTAAATCAAGTAATCAATTTGTACAAATGTAGTGGAAAATTGGGGGACTTTGAGATGAGAGATGTAAAATAAAGTAAAATATGGAATTCAGTTGTGTTGTTAGGATGGAATTCCAAGATTTTTAAAAAAATAGTAGCTACGGAAAGGTAACAACAACACATTGTAAATGTTTTTTTGAAGACAACAAAGAAGTTTTAGTCAATCCAAAATGCACGAGGAGTCTCTTCCAGGTCAAGTATATGCTTATATATCTCCCTATTCCATTACCAATCAATGATGTTAACAAAGTTTTCGGAGTAATATTCGGTAAATGATTGGTGTGTAGAGAGATGGAGAGAGGGAGAGGGAGAGAGGGAGAGAGAGAGAGAGAGAGAGGGAGGTAGGGTGTGTGACTAGCGAAATAGACGTAGAATAAACGATAGTGTCTTTCCAAAAGCTCATACTCCCTATCCTCCAATTATATTAACACTATACGACGACCATTCCATCTTTCTTGTTCTTTGTATTCAAAGCCACCCCTCCCTTTGAGATCTGCTCTACCTAGGCTTAACAACGTTAAAAAAAAAAAGAAAAGAAAATAGAAAAGAGGCACTCTTCTGCATACGAGGTAGTCTTTGATAGTAACACTCTTACTGCACTGCAAGGGCTTGCCATTCTTTGTTTGTAAAGTAGGCTGAGAGAGAAACTCATCAATTTGCAAGGACGTTTTCCCTTCCCATCCCAACAATGTCGTTGGTATTACATCCAAATCAAAGTTTTTTGAGTCTGTTTCTTGTGAGACTGGAAGCTTAAAAATAAAATAAGATAAAATAAAATAAAAGAAAAGAAAAAAAAAATGTCGTCCACTCGAAAGCAAAGAAAAAAAGAAAAAAAAAAAAAGAGCAAAAAGAGTAAGGGAAGGAGGTTTTGTGCTGTAGACATAAGTCTGTTCATATTACACGACTTTTACACAAAAATATGATATCAACGACATCGTCAATAAAGTTACCACAAAGTTAAATGTAAGAAGGGAGAATCCTTTCAAACGAAAAACAAAAAAAAATAGAAAAAAAAGGAAAATAAATATTAATAAAAGTTAAAAAACTTTCAAAAAATTAAAAAAAAAAAAGGATAAAGAGGATTTTATTGTTTTAAAGGCACATACACACATACACATATATATATAGATGTAGAGCTAGTTTTGCGAAACCTTTCTTCATTTACGGTGAAGCTCTAATTTTTCTACTATACACAGCCCATCGGCATCACCCGAAAAATCTCGTCCCATTTATTCAAAAACAAACAAGATCAACAACAACTGCAGGGGGGGGTGGGGGCGTGGGGGCGTTACGTGCCAGGGTTTTACAGTAGGTAGAGGACTTTGTACAAGAGTATCTATTGGCGCCAGCACACAGGTTTTGTATACAAGGACTCATTCGCTCAGCTACATAATCATTGATGAGGGAGTGCACTGTTATACGCAAGCCACTCTTTTTTGTTTTCAAGAAGCTCCATTCATGATATCCGCACCAAACTATCAAAATCAATTTGTTAGGGTGTGGTTGTTCACTCTCTTTACCCACCTTCTGCCATGCATACACACATGCACAAAAAAGATCAAAACTGTCCAGCGTATGCCCTGTTTGTATAATATAATAACAGACACACAAAAGTTAGATGTATCTTGTTGTATATACATTCACACTCTTTGTTGGCCTCATCTACTTTGCAAATGTCTCAGATTGGCGGCAAGGTTGAAACACAAGTAGATGATGTTACACATTGGGTGAAACCTACATCCGCCTCGAGACAACCGGTAGTGTTTTTTTCCTCTATTGTTGATTTCAAACCGTTTCATACGATGGAAGGAAAGTATACGCGTCAAGTGAGAAAAATTCCCCAAGGAAGTGGCATATAAGAAAGAGTGCAAGGGCAAAAGCGTTATAGAGTTTTGTGGAGCGTAAATATGTTGGGATGTCACATGTGTTTGAGGAAATGGTTTACAACACATACACACAAACCTCGGTTAAACTGACTCTTGATGGAAGGTATCTTGGCGAAAGAGAGAGGAAGGGGGGGTCAGGATAAGGTTCCTTGTTGGTGTATGCTGCTCATACTCATTACAATTTTCAACGTGTAATGTTGTTACATGATGCGAACTATGTGTTGAAGTAAAGTTGAGTGTTTCTATTCGTAATGTCACACGAGCCTTAACTCTATGCGTATGCACTCCACTACAATCTATGTTCTCTTATTAATGTATATCTGTATTGCTCACTCCCACTCCATTCGCCTCAACTCAATTTCACTAGTCAACAACATTACCTGGCTAAAACACAACATCCCATACATACACGTAGTAATTTATCCGACATCGCCAAACCTGTTTCAACCAGCCTCCGTAAATCCGGGTTTTATTATTGTAACCTGTTTTCTACACTGACCGTTAAAAACACCGTTTTAACTGCTCGTGGCTCTCTCTCTCTATGCGATTCTGTGTGAAATTCTGTAAACTCCGCTCCATTGCATCCGGGAGTGGTGGTAACGGGTAAGGAATAAAAACAAAACGACTCTGGCTGTTGTTGTTGTTGATCGTTTTCCGTGGTGTTTAAGAAGCTGCACATGAAAAAACAAACAGCCACTCTCTCTTTTTCTCTTGTGTCTTTGATGTATTATAATATATATTATATACAGTATATACAGTACATACAGTACATACAGTACATACAGTACATACAGTACATATATATATATATGTTTCACTAAGTTTGTGTAACGTCCAAAGGAATGTGCTATAGAGGATTTTGCTTTTTTTTTATTTTCTGTTTCCAAGTTTTTTGGTGTTCCTTCTTAAAACGCATCTGATGCCCTATCTCACAGATCTGCATGCTATACACAACTGAGTGGCAGAGTGAAAAGAAGGATCTGAGCACTTACGGTGTCTTTGTCTTTGTCTTTGTCTTCTGACGCTAGCTCACTTTGACAAGTAACATAGCCTACAAACTTTCCTACACTATTGTTTATGAGAAAATAAAAACTTGCATGACAACAGAATGTCTTCCCGATTGGCGAGGTGTAAAGTTATACTCAATTGTACCCAAGGGCACACTCAGATACTTTTGCTCTTGTCTTTACGCTTATTGTGTTGCATACATTAGAGATTCTGCATTTTGTATCGCATTGTAAGGTACCTGCGCTTATTTGTCTTCCTTTGTTGGTAGCGGAACAGGCAATACACAAAAATAAAAACAAATCGGATACCTATTCTGCTCAACATATAACCATTTCTAATGTAGATTTCTGTTGTCATGTGGTTTTTAATTATTCACTGAGCTTTCACACTCTGCTTCACATGCACACATGCACACACATGCACACACACCCTTTCTCTCTTGATTTGACGAGAGAGCACTAAGAAAGAAAACTTTTTTTCAAAAAATGCTGCGGGCATGGCAAGGATCAAGTACGGGACGGGGCTAAAGTGTTTTTATCTCCACAAAGAGTTCTCCCTATACTTTGTAACTCAAGATACAAAATACAAAAAGCTGCCAACGCTTTGTTAACACGTAGGTGCTGGTGCTGGTGGGGGTGTAAAAAAAAAAAAAAGGACAGTTGAAAGATGAGCGATGTAATTGATGCGAGAATTTTGGAAACAACCTCAACAACACAAAGAGGAAGAGAGAGAAGGGTAGTGCACTTGAGCGAACTTCTTTCATCACTTATTGTTCTCTTGTTCTTGATTTTTATTATTCATTTTTTTCCGTTGTCGATCGGAAACTGTTTTATTTTATTTTTCTTATTTTATTTTATTTTATTTTATTTTTGTTTTTTTGACAAACCCGCCCGCCTTTTCACAATCCCTCCTTTTGTTTTTTTATTTTTTTCACTTTTGTCCTCCAAACTCTACTTTGAGGGTGTTAATCCTATGGGGGTGCATTGCCAACTGGGAAGATGGATAATGTATTTTCCAATTTTGCAAGAGAGATGTTGAGTCATTGCGTTGCATGCATCTCCACTGGGAAAAGCCCGTACATCTTACCATTAGCAACTTTCAAGTTAGTGTGTGTGTGTGTGTGTGTGTGTGTGTGTGTGTGATTATTTGCACATGAGAAGCTCTCCTCTGCAGATATCAACTCCGGGGAAAACCAGTGTTTCCTGTTCCTATCTTTTTTAGAAGATAGCCATAGGGAGGGGGAACGGGGGCAAGCGTTTTATGTTTTCTCTCTTGCTTTTTCTAAAGCATTTCGGTTATATACCTGAGTTGAGTCCGTTTCTTCTTTTCTGTGTTCAAACAGTTTCCGTTCTGGAACTTCCGCCACCCCCCCCCCCTCCCGCAACAGTGCTGATTTGAAAGCGGCAAGACGAATTTCAGATCGAACATGTACAAATGGAGGACATACAATTGCACATTCATCACAAGCTTTACAAGCAATCGTATTGTTTTGTTTTGTTCACATTTTCTTTTTAGCCTCCTTTCCCAAATCTGGACTCAAGATGAAGAATTACATTATACTTTGTTCTTGTTTGTTAGTGTAGGCGCTATTGTTTGTTTGAAAGGATAGAATATACAGAGAAGAAAGAAAATAAAAAAAAACTAGACACTTTCTTTGCATAAAGTCAAATCTTTTGATTCTCATAACCTATCCCCGCCTTGACGATCCCAGGCAAAGAAGATTGCGTGGTGTGATGTACATTAATCTCGCCGTCATTGAAAAAAGCAGTGGTTAGTTGTCGTAGTTGGTGCAAGTCCGCCTTAGCTCTGGTCAGAAAAGCCTAAAAGTATTTTCTTCTCTTTTGTACATTTGTCATAGTGAACTACAATATAAGCTTTAGAATTTTATCCAGTCGCCTTGCTCTTGCTCGTGTTCTTGCTCTTGTTTCCCTTCACCCTCTTCTAACCATTGCTTTACCTCAAAGCTTTATTGTTTCAAGTGAGTATGATGTAAAAGGTCTTTTTTTTTTTTTTCCTTTTCTTTTCTTTTACCAAACAATAAACGACATTTGGGATCAACAATACAAAAATGAAAAAAAAAAAAAATAGACAGAGACTGCAAAATGTATTGCGGCAAAAGTGTCTCTTCTTTATAAGCTATACAGATAAGCGTTAGATTTAACCCATTCAGCTGAAGCTCAAATACTTCTGAGAAGTGGCAATTACCAGAAAAAAGTCTTAAGCCTAAATTGGATTGCGTGGACTTCAAGACTGACCATGTATTGTTTTAGTAATTTGTCATGGGTGATGGTTTGTAGTTTGACAAAGGATATTGTGTAAGAGACATATAAATCTACGAGATGCTAAAGAGATCGAACAGGACAAAACTGAATAGAGCCAAAGAGAGAGAGACATACACAAAATGAATACGTGTATAGTGTTTTGAGTCTTTTCAAAAACATTCCCCGTGTGTGTGTATGTGTGTGTGTATATATGTGTGTATGTGTGCTGTTTCAGTTTCTCTTTCTTGGTTTTGTGTGTCCTTTGTGTAAAGAAGTGAAAAATATATGTTTGTTATGTTTGTGTAACTTGGTTTTGGTCTGCTATTTTTTTATTTTTGTTAAGTACAAAGGTAGTGTGTCGTGTCGAATTTCACCCAAACAAAAATAAAATAGAAAACACAATAAAACAAAGAGACAGAAAACTGAACAAAGAACAAAAGCAATGTCCAAATCAATGTATGTATTTGACATTGATCTAATAGAAAATGGCTTGGCTCATCGTTAAATAGGACATACTGCCAGGTGAGAGTAATCGCTTTTGTTATTATTTTTTGGTAACAGCAATCTCTTCCAGTAATAGTAGTAATTCTGAACAAACGGTATGTGTGTCTGTGTGTGTCTGTTTGTCTGTCTGTGTGTGTCTGTTTGTCTGTGTGTATGTGTGTCTTTGGAAGGGTTTTAGTGGTAGTTTAAATGTCGTGCATTATTTTTCTCTGCATTCCCTTTTTTAGTCAGACTTTTTTTTATAAAGTTTATCTCTCTCTCTGTAAACACTATACTCTATGAAATTTTTTTTTCTTGGCCAAACCTTTGAACCTATTTCACACTTACATGAAGCGTTTTATCGCCCCACGCTCTATGAGGCTTCCCCCCCCTTCCCACTTGAGGTTGAAGGAAAAAAGTAGTCATCAGTGTCTCTTGTCTAGAAATAGCAACCTTAAGCAAAAATACTAGACAACAAAGAAGTATCGGAGAGAGATAAAAAAAATACGTCATATTGCATCTTCATCCAAGGGGTGTGCTCATACATGAGTATGTGTGTGTGTGCGTGTGTCAAGAAACCTCCTTAGTTTCTATTCCTTTCTTCTTTTTGTTTGTTCCTTACATGGAGTTTATGAAAGAGAGAGGATAGACTTGCATCATAACCCCTGTTTCCTACAGGCTCTGGCTATCGTGAGTCGTATGTGCATTCCACTTAATATCAAGCTGAGAGCAGTACAGATCAATCAAATCCCAATACTACAAGAACTTTTTGTGACTAAGCAATACGTTTCAAGGGGAAAAAACTTATACAGTAAAAGCATGCATCTTATCTTGTGATGTTTGTAGTGCGGTAACTCTGGAGGTGGTGGTTGCAACTTGCAATCGTGACCAAACTTTATGCGTAGTTACTTGTTTTGAGTGCGATTGACTTGATTAGTAATTCAAAGGATAAGAAGTGGTTGGTAAGTAGTAAGAGAGTTGCTAGTAGTAAGGGGGTCTCGAGTTGCTTTCTTTTCGGATAGGTTCCAGTCGGTTATTTATCCATATTATATCAACTGACTTTTTATTTTATTTTATTTTATTTCTTTTTTTTATTTTTTTTTTATTTGTCGCATTGAAGAAGAAGAAGACAATGGAGAGCACTAGCAATGGCAAGAATATATAGCCTATCAGAAGTTGTTATTATGTGTTTGCTTATGGTGGTGGCTTGAGGATTTCTCTTCAGGGCGGTGAATGACATTCTTTTACTGTTAGTGTCGTTGTTGTTGTTCAACTAAAAACCTTAAAAAAAAAAAAAAGAGAATAATCCCACTTTCTTTTCCGTTTACAGGAAATAAGCAAACACAGAGATCGGATTTACTGAGTACTGAAGGCTAAAAAATTAAGAATGTCGTCGAAAGAAACAAAAAAAACAAAAAAAAGAAAAGAAAAGACATCAAAAAGACATACACAAAAGCAGTTTGCAAAAATCGGTTAGTTTTTGCTGTTGTTAATGATATTTTTATATCTTGTGCATACATGTGTATATACACTTCTTTCTTTTCTTTTTTGTGTACACTACAACTGGGGGTGTACATATTGGATTCTATTGTAACTGAAGAATAATCTCCCGGTAATCATTCTACAACACAAAACAGAAGTGTATATCAAAAGACAAAGCAAATAAGAAGTCACATATATGTATACATATATATATATATGTGTGTGTTTGTAGATGACGCAAGTCGGTGCCTTCACCCGACAAAAACGTATCTTCATCAGATACTGCTCTGTACTGGCATACTAAGTTTTGGAAGACATACTAGAGCAGTAAGTAGCCAGTAACAATAATGCTAAAAAAACAATCATAATCTGTCTTTTTGTGTGGACCAAATACTACGTTACTACTGAGCTGTTAATCCTTTTTTGTTAGCCACAAGTAATAATAAACTTTCTATTATTATCCTTCGTAAAAAGCCTACATTGCACACCATCTAAAACATCACAACTATTACACAAAGAGAAAAAAGGTCAAAAACTACACAACAGAACACAAAAAAAGAAGAAAAAGAAAAAAAGAAATAAAGCAGAAAAGAAGAAGAAAAAAAAAAAAAAAAAAAAAAAAAAAAAAAAAAAAAAAAAAAAAAAAAAAAAAAAAAAAAAAAAAAAAAAANTAGGTATATATATATACTTAGACAGAAGGTTTAGATGTCTGAAAATTTTTGAAAAATTAGATATCAACCATATCCTTACTTCAACCTACAAGGAGTCATTTCGAATGTTCATATAAAATACAATACTGCACTCAACCATACTACCCAAAACTACTACTAGTACTACTACTACCTAATACAAGTGCAGCCTAATAAATCACACATTCATTGTACTACAGACACACCTTATATACAACTGTAACTACAAACAAAAGCATTCCATCCCAGCTAGTACAACAAACAAAGACTACTCCCTCCAAGCTAAGACATCTCCAATCATAATCATTTTTCGCATCTGCTAAACTGTCACCTCTACAAGAAAAAATTTCCAAAGACCCTTACTATAGTAATATTCTTACTATACTATTATCATTGTTTACAGGGCAAAATATACTACCACTACCACTACTACTATTACTACTACGTTACATTTGCTACTTTCAATCACATAGCAATCCACTACTACCATGCCCGAAACTACTATCAGCCCTAGAAACAATTTCAGTTTCAACATCAATGCCAATGGTAACATACCTACATCTTCCCCTACGGCCACCATAGTCAACAACTCCGCACCCACCAACCCAACTCAAAAGCGTGTAAGAGCCAGTGGTGAAGTATTAAACTTTCTAATACTGGAGTTTGAAAACAACCCTAGTCCCAGCCCGGATCGTAGAAAATATATTAGTCAAAAGGCACAAATGAATGAAAAAGCAGTGAGGATCTGGTTTCAAAATAGAAGAGCTAAACAAAAAAAATACGAAAGGAGCTTAAGACAGGGCCATTCATCAGTATCGTCAGCATCTTCATCCTACTCAAATTTCAGTCCTGGTGGCAGCAGCTCATTTGGGAAAGAATTGGCAGCTCACCATACTACGTTTGATTTCATACAAAAACACGTGCCGATCGAGATAAATGAAAAATATTCATTTATAGATTGTACTTCACTATCAGTAGGGTCATGGCAACGAATCAAAAGTGGAATACATCAACAACTGTTGCTTCAAAACAATTTGATCAATCTATCACCATTCAATCTTAATAATGTTATGCAACAAGTTGATTTACTAGTCCTCCTTTCAAGAAAGAACCATGAATTGAATTACTTCTTTCTGGCCACTTCCAATGATTCCAAAATACTATTTCGGATTTTCTACCCAATATCTGCTATATCACGTTGCTCATTACATGATAACTTGGTGAACCTGGATAACAATGAATTGAAAATCCATTTATGCCATCAACCCAAGTTTTCGGTATATTTCTTCAATGGCTTAAACTCAACCACGAACCAATGGTCGATATGTGATGATTTCAGTGAAGGACAACAAGTGAGTCGGGCTTACTCAAGTACAGTTGACGCTGAGTACAAATTCAAGGACTTTGAACCAACTACATCAAGCCAAGACGAGAAATATGACAGTAATGGAGAAGAACATGAGGAAGATGAAGAAGATAATGGTAATTCTGACGTACCTCATGTCCTTGTTGGATCAAAAATTGCCCTTAATTATCTCAGTACGTATATAAGTCAGAGCATAGTGGGTTTGGCAGATAACAACCTCCACATTAACAACCTCAACAACGAGTCAAATCCAACCCATGCATCAGTTTCCAAATTTGGTATCCCTCCTTCAATATCGGCGCCAGCAGAAGCAACATCAACATCAACAGAAACAGAAACATCAACAATGAAGCACCACTCACTCGATCTTGGAATTCCATTCCATAGCGGACAGGGTTTGCACTCAATATGGCCTAATGACTTGTCATCATTAGCATTGGATACTGACATTGTCAACAATAACAGTAACAACAGTAACAACAGCAACGACTTTTCCTCCATGTCACGACACAACATCTCCGCGCCAAGCTCTTCCACTGCTACTGCAGTCACTACTTTCAACGGTCTGCCGTTTTCAACTACTTCGAACCAGTTGTACCTGGCAGATACCCCACAATCGTCACAATCGTTTGGAAATTTCGTTACCAGCAACAAACTAGACCCTTTGCATTTTAACAGTACAAAGACAACGACGTCGCCCGAAGATGTACTCTCATTGTCAAGTGATCATCAACTACACGCATTTATTGACGGCACATCATCATCATCATCCTCATCATCGTCCAGGCCAGCAAAATCCGGACAGACCAACGATTCAACTGGATATGTTCATGTAATCGGTCACCACGCTGATTCTGAGTACGTTGGGATATCCGAGAACTTGGTATGTTTGAGCAGTAACGACTTCGATAATGTCAATTTCACTAGTGGTGGTGACAATGGTGTAACTCCAAGTGAGTTTCAGTCAACCAATCTTGAATTCATTGACTTTTAGGTTATTGCGAATGACAAGTAAGTTCGGTGGTGGCATTTTTGAAGAGCAGAAAAGCAGTAATGGGACGCTATTCTGGAGTCTGTTTTTGTTTGCCGATTCTACTTTGATCAAGGCAAGTTTATTTCAACTAGAAACTACAACAAGGTTCAATTCAACAGCTTCTTTCGATTCATCAGTTTTAATAATTCTTCAACAAACACTGTTTTGATTTTCCACTTATTTTTCTTCTATAATTCAACATCCACTCCGTTGATTGGAAATTCGACATTTAAACTTACACTATACGCTTTTATCACTGTATAATTTAACTATTTTAATCACCACACACGTGTCATTGTCGTACTCCGCTTTGTTTTTTTCTATTTGAGTGAACTTCCTTCCACCTTTGGACCACCAACTACTTCAAAAGTTAGTATCATCACATACGTTGTATTGTATACATTTAGAAGGTTTCTTCTCAAATATTGTGTCAATATATATTTTGTTCAGTTCGTGATCTGCTTGATTTTCCTGTAGAGTCTTGTGTAGATGTATGAAATATATACTGAGTCTGTTCAAGTCTGTATCCTACTTGTATTCCATTGATGATGTAGTATTTAATTCATTGTTCTTCAACAAAGAGAGATTGGGCTTCACTAGATATCCCTTTTCGTTTGTTGAAGTATTCAGTGTCACTTATTCTTAAAGTGCGACATTGCCCACAGAAGAGACATTGAAAAATCACAATTGTTCAAAGTTTGTCTCTNAGACATTGAAAAATCACAATTGTTCAAAGTTTGTCTCTGTACACCTCTGCAAGTCTCGTTGTTCTGTCCCCACTCGCGATGCTACGATTTATCCAGGCAGCCAGCAGCTCATCTATTCAACCGAGACCGGATCTACGCTCAATCCTACCAGCAAAGCGCACCCTCAACCGTATACTTTTCGATAATGACTCCGCGGTCACATAATCCAAGATGATGCCCATTCTTCAAAGCATTTATGCCAACTTGTCTCAACCATCAAAGATTTCCATTCCATCCTCAGTAAAATCACTGGACTTGATGGTGTTTCGAAAAGTGTTGACTAGTATCAGATCGGTCACACAATCAGTGAATAAAGATGAAAAATTGCGAGGATACACGCGTGGTGGAATCATTGTGGATGCTACGACTATGGGAGATCTGGCCCACGACCGTGAACTCATTAAACATTTGACAGAGTTGAAACGTTCACTTGCCTTCAAAAAGGCAGGCGATCCGTGATTTGGAAAGCATGCTTTATGCCACAGCAGTAGATAATTGGCAACAATTTGATAACGAATCAAAAGTGGAGTCCGTCAACAAATGTTATTTCAAAACAAATTCATCCATTTACCACCATTCAATCTCAATAACGTTATCCGACCCATCGTCAGCAGCAACAACCGCCACCACCAGCAAAAGTCACACTAGCAACCACTGGTAAACATCAGAAAAGGTCATCATTGTGCCAAAAGATATCCAATGGATACAAGATGGTGATAAAGCTTACAGGACCAGCTCATTCACTGGATGGGGAGAAGTAGTTGAACTAGTTGTGCAACCAAAAGACAAATTAATGATATCCTTGGGTCAGTGCGTACTCATGATATCGGTTTGAATTCTTATCCCCGAGGTTTCGCGTTGCAGAAACCTTATTTCTGTATATTTCGACCCCCGCGTCAAAATGGAACAGGGTGTCGCAGGAATCTGGAAGTGAGATGGCGTAATGGTGTTGCGTCCGAGGTTGGAACATCACCGAGCTTTGACTACTCAGTCTTTGGCCAACTTCCGGAGGGCTGAAACCGAAGGATGCAGCATATCTCTATGCAAGTCTTCTGTTTTTTTTTTTTCTTCCTTTTTGTGACACTAACGGGACTAAAAAAAAAGAAGCCGGAGGTTAGTAAATCCGATGACATGAAACGAGAGGCTTTGATTGCGAATATCACAATATATAAACGGCACGAAATAATCACCCTAAATTCGTCTTCACCAATTATCTTAGCCCCACTACTTTTCCAATTACCGAAAAAAAAATGACCAAGAAAGCCAACCCTTCCCCTATAAATACTACACAAGATGCCAAATTGCTACTTGACTTGTTTGACAATTTTCTCATCGACTGCGATGGAGTAATTTGGTTGGCGGAAACCCTTATCCCTAAAGTAACTCAATTCCTTCAGTTATTACAGCAGCAAAAGAAACAAATTGCATTTGTCACCAACAACTCATCGAAATCGCGTCGATCTTACATCGCCAAATTTGAAAACTTGGGTATTCATGGTATACATAAAGATCGCGTCTATACAACAGGGTATTCAGCAGTGTTGGAATTGCAGAAAATGGGGATTCGTCAGGGTTCTAAAATTTGGGTATTGGGTGATTCTGGGATCGAGGACGAATTGAGTGATGAAGGGTATATCCCACTTGGTGGATCGAATCCGTTATTGGACCAATCGTGGAATCCCAAGAATCCGTTATTGAAAGTTGATCCTGAGGTGAAGGCAGTCGTTGCTGGTTCGACTAATGAGTTCAACTTTATGCGTATTGCCACTACGCTACAATACCTCATGTATGACAACAAGAGAATACCATATATTGGAACAAATGGTGATCGAAATTACCCCGGACCTGAGGGCTTGACACTCCCCGCTGGTGGAAGTATCGTTGAGTATATGTCATACTGCTCTGGGCGAAGTTATATTAATGTTGGTAAGCCTAGCAAGACATTTGCCGATATTATATTTTACGATACTGGATTTGATAGATCGAGGACTACAATGATTGGTGACACGTTATCTTCTGATATAAAATTTGGCAACGATGCAAATTTGGGGAATGGACATGGTACTTTGCTTGTATTGTCTGGGGTAACAACGGTTCCTGAGTTGAAAGAGTTGATTGCTAGTACTAATCATCAACGTGGTGATGACCTGTTGGTACCTCAATTCTATGTGGATTCATTAACGAAACTTTACGAGCTATTAAATGACTGAGAAATAATTTAGAATAGACATGTATATCATTATATACGCTTCATTCTTAGACCTGATTTTGTAGTCCAAACAAATTTTTCAAATTCTCATATACAAAGTATGAGATTGAGACAGCAGGGGCTACTTTTGCCAAGTTGGGTACCAATCCCTTGTACAACCCAGGATATCCTTCCCTTGCAACTGTCTTTTTGAAAACATCAAAGAATCCGGTATAAGTATATGGATGAGCATAAGTTCCTTGTGCTTGTAATCTTGTTCTCAAAGAGTTGATAGGGTAAACGACAGTTGCCCCAAATGATCCTGAAAATGCACCCAAAGACAACACAATATAGTTGGGCAACTTCACTTCATCCTCACTCAACCCTGATCTTCTTGCTTCTCTTTTTATTAACCATGTCTTTATCGTTTGAAAAGTACCCAAATCTAGAGCAGCATACGGGAATATACCACTGACACCAGCGATTATTCCACGATAGAATACGCGCATACCCCCTTCACGATACAAATCTTTGGCAGTTTGGACCAACAACGCATTACCTTGTAGTGAGCTATCCAATTTTGAACACTGTAATCTGAATTTAAGTGTATCTACTGGGTAGACGGCAAATTGAGATACAACACCCCCAAATCCACCGGCCAAATATGTTGAAACTTTAGAGATTTGTGTCACATCGTCAACACCTTCAATACGAGCAAAAAATCTCTTTGCTGCTTCAAAGGAACCAAACTTCATTGCTGATTCTGGAAATACTTTTAATACATTCAATCCGTTTCCCACGTAAAATGCCTTGAACCCACCTTGCAACCACAACGTTCGAGCTGCCTGCACGATTGGTGATCGAATGGTCTTTTCTCTTAAAGTTGTGGCTTTAGTCAGCTGTATATGCTTTTCCAATTCAGCGTGGGCCAATTTAGCACGCAACTGATCAATAACGTGCTGTTGAGCCCCTGAGGCAATCTGATGGGCAATTTCTTCTTTTGAACGAAGAATGGTTGAGGTTAAGTCAGTTCTGGCAATTAAAAACACCTTGATTCTGTCAAATGGAGCAGTGCATGTTCGTGACACGACTCCTGCCAACCCCCCTGCCACGAAAAACCCAAATCCATTGAGAAATTGGTTGATTAAAGTAACATCACCATCTGAACTGACTCCAAAATTCTCCACAACGAATGTATATGCTGTTCGTATTCTTGAACCATGTAAACGGGGCATCAATATTAAAAACTCCCTGAATTCGTCGTAAGTTATATAGCCATCGTTTTTGTAATCTATTCTTTTAAAAAGAAGGTCAACATTCACTTGGCTAGCATCAAGGTTCAAGTGGTCTTTCAAGTACTTGACAAAATCGGCTTTTTTCAATTTCCCATCATTATCTTCGTCAATTTTGTTGAAACCTTTCAATATTTGGTCATCAGTTGTAGACAAATACTTTTTGAAATCATTGAAATCAATGACCTTGTCTTGATCTTCATCGAATGAGTTGAATACTTCTTTCATAAGTTCGGAATCTTGACTTATTGGGTGTTTTAGTTTTCTCATTGCTTTGGTAAAGTCACGAAAGGTGATTCTCCCATTTTCTTCGATATCCAACTTTCGAAAAAGTGTCTCGTAGTCATTGGGCTTTGCTGGTATTACAATGTCTTTGGCGTATTTGTTCTCTTCTGTTGATGAGTCGTTCGATACGTACGAAGACGCGGAGGTTATATTCTTGGACATTGCCGTAATGATAGTGAATGCGGAAAGTTTATGTTAACGAAAGTGGCGCGTGACTGCAGTAAATGATATTGTGTATCAATTGTGGTTCTCCAATAGTATAGGTTCGGTTCTTTTATCTTTACCTGATGGATCGTAGCATCGGCTTAAAGAACTAGGACACCTTTTGAAGATACCATTGGATGAAAAAAAAAGTAAAAAAGAAAAAAACAAAAAAAAAAAAAGAAAACAAGGAATATTGAAAAACATTGGAGAAGAATCTCCTCGCTTGGGGTGGATACTAACCGCAGAGTTGCTCTTGCGAAAATCTTCCAGAGGTTCAAGAGTTATTTCCGGAAATATGTACGGTACTTCATGATGTTGCTAATCGCAGAATGATTTACTCGACCAGTACTGCGTAGCGGTGGTTGTTATTGTAACAGATGACTTACATAATCGTATAAAGCTCTCATTTGTTTGGTCAGAAAAATTTGGGTTCTATAAAGCGAGAGAAACAATACATGCGATACACAAGCCACCACAGTTTCTTCTCGTGATTAGATCTTTCTATACAAGTATCAAAGCTAGTGGTTTCTATCGGCGGTACGAGGCTTGGCACGGATAATGTTGTCCACACGCAAAAGAACCTCTGCAGCTTCGGTTGCCGAATTTACAACCGCTTTCTTTAACTTGTAACTCTCTACAACACCCAATTCTCTCATATCTGCAACGGTGCCTTCATTCAAATTCAAACCAGACGTTGAGATGCCATTATATATAGCAGATCTCAATTTAGTGACGAGATCACTTGAATCGTATCCGGCATTATCTGCCAAAATGATAGGTAGTTGCCTCAATGCTCGACTGTAAGCTTCAATTGCAAGTGCCTTTTTGCCAGTCTCGTTGGCTGCTGCCTCATCAACTGCTTTTGCCATGAGCATTTCGGCACAACCTCCACCCAACACAGTTTTGGTATCCTTTGTTGTTTGTGACAATACTGATAATGCATCATGCAATGAACGCTCGGCCTCTTCCAAGACATGATCAGTGGCACCACGCAATACGATTGTACATGCTTCCCCTGCTGCAACTCCAGAAAACCTCAAGAATGGATCTTCTCCAATCAATATTTCTTCAATGGTATCACAATGACCCAATTTTGTAGTGGTTGGGTTATCAAATGTACTAACAACATCACCACCAGTAACTAAAGCCAATCTCTCAACTCCATCAAAGTCGGCATGTTCGATGGTATTGATTTTGGAATCTGTAAACAATTGTTCAGGGTAATCATAAATCAATTGACGGTTGATGAAAACATTGATATCATAGTTTTTGATTTTATCGACCTTGGCTTTCATTTTCACTTTTTCTGCTTTTTCCAATTCGGCCAATTTAGATGTTGAGTCAACTTTAAATTTAGCTCCAAAAATTTTCACTTTATCGGTATCCATCGATGTATTAGCTATAAGTATTTTGGCATTTTCAACTTTTTTGGGTTGTCCAACACCAAATTTCTTTTCCAAGATAAAACCTTCATCCAAATACGAATCGGATAATTTACCTCCAACTTTTTTTATGATTTGAATGTGGCTCAAATTAGTCGATCCTTTCAATCTTAAAATGGCATCAACGGCCAAAGTCGCAAATTGTTGTTTGTCTTGTGACAAAATTTTCGAAGACAAAGTGGTTTTGGCGATATTCAACAAATCCAATCTAAATTTTGCTGGATCCAACCCATTATTGACAGCATTTTTATCCAACGCATCAATTGCGTGTTTTCTAGCTATTCTAAAACCTTCAATAATAGTTTGTGGATGGATTTTCTGGTCAATTAATTTCTCACTTTCACGTAATAATTCTGCACTAAGAACTGTAACTGAAGTAGTTCCATCTCCAACTTCATCATCCTGCACTTTGGATATATTAACCAATACTTTTGCTGCTGGATTCTCAAATGGAATAGATTTCAAAATGGTGGCCCCGTCATTGGTGACAATCGAGTGATCTGGATTACTTGCACTCTGTAACAATTTATCCATTCCCTTGGGGCCCAAAGTAGTCTTGACCAAATCACCAACAGCAATTGCACCAACAAAGGCAGATAAACGAGCATTTTCAGCCCTGTCTTCTTCAACTTGGTCTTTAAATATCTGAACTGACATACTTGGCAGGTGTATATGGTGTTGATGGTGTGTTTGTCGTCACGTATTGAATTTTTTTTTTTTTTTTTTTTCCTTCTTCTCTTCTTCATACAAATTTTTAGATCTTCGTGGTTGGGTTTTCCTTCTTTGATCTTCTGCGAAAGTACGTGCAAAATTGACAAAAGAAAATACATAGAAGTTGGTTGCAAAAGTAGTAACCACCCGTTGGCGGATCCACGCCATGAACTGTTCAGAAAGTCTACTGGTACATCTAGAGTGGCTGTAGTCTTAGCATTTTTTTATCTCAGATAGTTGAAATTTTCCAGTCTGGGTAAGGAATCCAATAGCACCAGCGCAATACAGGGTAGTATCTTTGAAATACAGCAAATAGTGAATCCACGTGTAAGTAGTGTTGCATGCTAATCAGAATATCAGACTGAGCACGTGCTTGTTCTTCTTAAAACATATC
>NW_026261409.1:0-18943 GCF_024610275.1 Lodderomyces theae
ATGTTGCGTTGAAATGAGACTGTTGATGCTTTTGTTAAAGCTTAGCTGAGGTGTGAATCTAAATTATGGTTTGAAAATTATTGCATAGAAAGAATGCAAACAACCAACCGGTACTTGCATCTGGTGCCGATTCATCTTCCATTGTCAAGGAAAGTAAGGAAACATATCACTCTTTCGAAAGTAATCACAGCTTGATTTTGGGTGGATATGCCGATGTAGGGTATTGATACCGTCACATGGCCTCCACTGAAGAGTCCTTGTCACAGCAAGTGAGTCATTGTTCTTGAGTTGCGGGGATACCATGGCAGATGCACTGGTGGAAGGTAAGATAATGAACCTTTGAGAGCCATTGGGCAGTATTTGAAGGGCATCGTCTCCGAATTATGGTAACTGGTCGTTATGGGAAGCAGGATTAGACTTGAGCAGTTACAGACACTGAGAACCTGGTGCTAGACTCCGTTGGACCCGAGCTAAAAACAGATACAGAAACTGAGTTACTATTACAAGTGTGACAATCCCATCAAACTCCAAAGACCCACACATACATCTCAAAAAGTATGTAGTTTGGAATGACGAGTGCAGGAACGGCTAGTCTCTGAGAGGTGACTTGCACCACATCAGTGATGTTGCTCAACTGTGGATTTGAAGTGGCTAATGTGTTGGTGTCAGATGGTGTGTGGTGAAATCAGTGTTTAATTGAGTGTATACTCTGGTATGGATTTCTGTTCCTAAATCGCACAAATACAGATTTTGATAGAGTAGAATTATCATGAGTTTTGACGCAAGTACCAGAGTCAAATAAATATCAATCATACCTCTTAAATTATTGACTATCATAGTTGTCTAAGAAGTTCCTAGAAAGTATTTCATGGGAACATCAGAAAACTTAATGCAAGAAGGTTATTAGAAAGTTTTATATGAGACACGAATCCAGAGAATTGTGTAAGCTATGAAAGCTGACTTTGTTGTTTCGTGTAGCTTCCATATTCAAGGATTTGGATTGATGTGATATATCAAAGCTAAGTAGTTTGCATTACAGAGACAGAGACCTTATTGTTAAACAAGGTGAAGTTTACATTAAATTTGCATTTGATCCCAAGTGACAGCCCAATAGATACTCATGGATACTGGTGATAATTTGTGTGTGTGTATTCAATTTTTTTTGCTACACTATGTAGGGAAAAAGCTTGACATTTGGATTTGGGTAAGTGTAATAACGGCTTTTCTGTGGAAAACTCCTTGTAAAGTGCCAACCATGTAGTCCAATCATTGATTTGAAGTAGCTAACGTGTTAATGTCGAATAGTGTACCGTTAATCAAGTATTGCAATCAGAATTTATCTGGAATCTATGGCGAAAATGAAAACGAGTGCTTTTTTTTTTTTTCAGAAGGAGCCACCACATCATTCCTACATCACACCACCACACACACACGCACACACACACACACATCCAGAAACGAAACATCAATAGCACAACCCATCGCAAGAAAAATGGTCCATCACGCCGACTACACGAACTTCTCGAATCCTTCCTCGGCCGAAACCAAAACCAAACGCGAAACACTTCAACAGCTACTTGATGCTTACTCGGCCCTCGAAACTCCGTATTTGATATCCAACTTGTCCAATTGTGCATCTCTATTATGGCACGCATACCATTCATTGGGCATCAATGTGAATTGGGCGGGATTCTACACCAGCCAGAATTATCAAGTTCGTCATATCAGCACCACAAACCATCAAGAGAAACTCAATCACGAATCACACAAAGAAACCTCCTCAGCAACTACCTCAACCACCGCTTCTTCTTCTTCTTCTTCTCCTTCTTTTGCTACTTCCTCCGTTGAATTGCTTCTAGGCCCATTCCAGGGTAAAGTCGCCTGCCAATCGATCCAATGGGGTAAAGGAGTATGTGGAACAGCCGCATCGACAGCCCAAACTCAAGTTGTACCCGATATCAACAAGTTTCCCGGTCATATAGCATGCGATGGTGAGACAAAGTCGGAGATTGTTGTGCCTATCATAAAAGAGGGTTCGTTTAACTCTGATGATGAGGGTGGCAGAGCAGTGGCAGTTATTGACTTGGATTGTCTTGATTTTAATGGGTTTGATGAGGTTGATAAGGAGTTTTTGGAACAATTGGCCAAGCTATTAAGCAAAAGCTTCTGAAAGGGATACTCTTACTTTAAATACAAACGTACTCTGCTTCAAAAGACAATCTGTGTTCGAAAATAGTACATACATTTATAGACTTAATATAAAAAGATAGATGGGATGGTGATATATGGGAAAATACACAAGTGTAAAATGTTTTCTTTTTACATCAATTTCTTGACCTTTCACAATCAAATCATAGGCAAAAGCAAAGTGGAGAGGTTCCAAATCCAGTAATCACAGTTTACTCAGTTGCTTCAGCTCTTCTTTGTTCTTCTCTTTCCAAATTATGATACAACAACAGCTTGGCTTTTTCAACCGCTGGTTGAGTACCAGTTATAGTGAAGACACGTTCATTTGAGCCTTCCACAGCCTCGCCAATTCCAATCATTGCACCACTAACTTTTCTAACACCCTGGATCCTTGAACCGTTCTTACCAATCAAAGCTCCCACCATGTCATTGGGGAAGCTGATGGTGGCAGTTGATTTCCTGGTCAATTGATGACTCTTGGGGACATAGTAGGTAGTAGTGCCGACGCTTGATGAAAAGTCCTCAATTAAGCAACGAGAAATGACTCGTAAAGCATCATACAAGTCATCAACAGTCCCTTGTAACTCAACTAATCTTTCATTTGATCCAGGCAAGAATGATTTCGAAGCAATCATGGAAATGGCAAAATTGTGTTGAATTTGTTGAATTCTTGCACCTTTGGAACCAATCAATGTACCCATTTGACTATTGGGAATCAATAGTCTCAATATGGTAGTCTCATGCTCAACACATGGAATTGAGCTCAATTGTTTCAATGGGAAATAATTGTACGTTTCAATTGATGAACCAAGCAAAGCTTGAGCAAAATAACTCAACGCTTTAGCACAATCATCCAATTTTCCAGATACGGTCAAGATACGTTCATGTGTACCGGGAACCAATCGAGATATTCCGGCTTTGGTGTTTGTTTCTTCTCTGATTGAGTCAATGACTTTCCCATTTTGTCCAATCAAACATCCAGCTTCCTTTGCCGATACCAAAACACGGTAATTTATCAATGCATCGGCATTTGAGTTGTCATCCAATGATGGCAAGGACGTGGATTGGTCGTATTCGCCATCGTGATCGTGATCGTGGTCGTGGTCGTGGTCGTGGTCGTGATCATGGTGTTCTTGATGGTCTGCGCCATCGTTGGTGGTTGGGGCTGTCGTTGAATGTACCGCATGAGAGTTGCTAGCAGCAGGGGAGTTACCTGTAGCATTGGTGCTGCCTGCGTTGCTGTGGTCAGCATTGTTTGGTGTAATGCCTTGGCTTCCACCCTGCGGTTGAGCTTGGGTGGCGGGCTGAATACCACTGGTGGTATTCGTCAATTTTGGTTCGTTCTCCGAGGTAAAATTAGTGTCGAATAAAGATTCAGTCATTGTGAAAAGTTTGGTTTCTTTATGTGATGAAAATATTTTTATGTGTGTGATATTGATCAGTCCTGATTCGGTTTTGGTCTATCTTTTGCACAAGAGAAAAGATGGAGGTGGGAAGAGGAGGTAATAGTATGCAAAAGTGATAATACTCCAGCAAATTTTTTGTTTGGATATAGATGGGTGGTGATTGATGTAGAAGGGTAAGACTAGTAGTCTGGTTAGTCAATTGTGATGTAATCAAGTAGTAGATTGATGGTTGATGCGGGGACTAGTTGGTTGGTTGGTTGGTTGGTTGAGAGTGATAATTTTTCGTTTGGGTCAACGTTTAAAAAAGGAAAAAAAAAAAAAAAAGAAAAATTGTCTTGTTGATGCGTTTGGTTTCGTTTGTCGTAAAAATTAAAATAAAAAAATTTTCCTTTTCTTTGATGTGTCGTGTGTGTCTTGCAATTTTACGTCGCAAACTTTAAATCTACGACAATACTCGTGACTTTGATCACAAGTATTTAATACAGGCATCAACTTTCTTCAAGCCAACGTAGGGAGAGATATAATCATTGCCGTCCTTTACTAAAACTACACTTGTGTTAGTACGTATGAGTTTGAATGCGATTTCCGAGACGATGCCAGTAAAGGCACATTGGTCAGAAGATATTAGCAGAATTGTATTACCATATAATCGATGTCATTACTATGGACACGCTCGTTACGCTTCTTATCAACAAAACACAGAAAATAAATAGAACACATCTCCTTATAAAACACCTATGTAATCCTTAGCACTGATCGTAGCATAGCTACCCCTTCTAGCAGGCACTTCTCTTGTAAACATGGTACCACTAGTGGAAATCGATCCATCACGAATACTGCCACTGAGGAAGCCACTACCACTGCCACCACTGCTAATACCGTTGAAACCAAACTCTTGGATGTTGGCATCATCAAGTGGGTCAACCCCGTCGTCTTCGTCGTCATCAGTATCGTCGTTGGAAGATACACCACCACCACCTCGGTGCGCATCCGCTTTGTGTCTTTCCTCACCAATCTCTGCTACACTTGGAGCAAGTTCTTCGTCTTCATGAGTACACATATCAGCAAACGAATAGAAATCAATCACAGGAGGTTGCAGTGGATCAGTTGGTCGGTGATGTTTGGCAGCGGTAGTTGCTCCTCTTTTAGTTGTAGGTGAGTGAGTATACTTTGCTTCGGATTCTGCAATTGGCTTCGCTTTTATAGCAGAGTTGGCCAATGTTGGCGATGTGGCGGAGTGGGTTGATAATGTGGGAGACGCCGCCAACTGAATACCAGAAGATGATCTTGTCACCAAACTGGCCAATTTGGGCGACGACTTTCTGTTAATTAATATTGCTGATTTCCCTTGTGGACCTGTGTTGGAGTCGTGATGGGTGGTTGAGGGCTTATTGCGCAAAAGACAAGTAGTTCCTGCAAAGCTAGAGGATCTCAAAGCTGACAAATGAGGTCTTGTTAAACCAGTAGTAGTAGTTGAAGATTTGACTTTACTGAGATGGGAAATACCACCTGCAGTGGTGTTGTTGCTGCTGCTGTTGTTGTTGTTGTTGTTATTATGCTTTGAGTTATCCAACGTGGAAATAATCAGCTGTGATATGATACTTCTTGCTCTTGGTCTCAATGTGGGTGACGTAGTGTTTGAGCCTGGAATAAAAGGTGGAGCTGAAGTTAAACTCAGAGTCGACTGATTAGTTGGTTTAGAGTTACAGTCGTTACTTGTACTGGCATTACCATCAATGTAGCTGTTATTACTATGGTTATTATTGTAGCTTGAACTGAAAAGGACATCTTTCCCCTTAAAAGAGTCAAGTGACGGCAAGGATGTACCATCATCGTCACAGTAACAATTCAATTTAACTTGTTCTAATTGGATATTTGGATTCACCAAAATTTCCGCAGTTGTATCTAAAATTGGACTGGTGTAGTTTTCTATATTATGGTGGAATGGTGTGTCGGGATTGGTGAATTTGCAAAGTAGACTACCATTAGAAACAGATCTTTCAAAAATATCGCTCGAGGACGAGTTACAAGAAACAACTGAGTTGTATCTTGAACGAGCAAATGGGGTGGAAACATGGTGTTGCAGTTGCAGTTGCAGTTGCAGTTGTGGCAGTTGTGGTGATTGTTGCTGCTGCTTTTGAGATGCACTGGGACTTGTAGAAGTAGAAGCTGAAGCTGAAGCTGAAGCAACTGTTGGTGCATTCGGTACAGCGGGTGACAATTTCAACTTGTTGATAGTTTTCTTGACAAGGTTGTGGAACTTGTCGTCTCTGGTTGGGGAACCAGACAAAAGATGCTGGGAATGGTGTGCGTGGAGTTGATGATGCTGTTGCTGTTGTGATTGTGGAGATTGTGGTTGAGGTTGACGCAAAGTGGGAGTTGATGAGTTGGTTGATTGTGTGGCAAGAGTGGCAGCAACATCTTTGCCTTGCTTTTGCTCATGTGATTGCGGTTGTTGTTGTTGTTGTTGTTGGTCATGTGGCTGTGCTTGTTGATCGGTAACTCCAGCTTTAACTTCATAACCATCGGCACTGTTTGTGTTTGAAGAATTGTTGTTGTCATTGCTGTTTAAGTCAACATCCTGTTCAATTGATGAAGACAGGTTACTAAATATATGGAACTTGGCCTGGGACTTGGACATTTTGTTTATATTGCGGTGATGCTTAACAAGGCATGTATATGTGTAAATTTATCTAAAAATAAGATTGTATAATGAGACAGACTATGTCAGTTGAGCGTGGCGTTGTATGCTATAGGATGGTCTTGTATTAGGTAGGATTAATTTGTGATAAACTGAAGGACTGAGGAAGAGGAGTTGGGATAACAGATGAAATTTTAAATAGATTATGTATTTACAAGTTTGTGCTGTTGTTGTGACTGCTGTTGGAGACGCTGCTGTAACATATAATTTATGGCAGTGAGTGAGTGAGTGAGTGAGTGATGATAGTAAATGGTTCAATTGGTGGGTTTATAATAAATGAAGATAGAACTGCTTATATATATGTATATATATCATTTTTGTTAGTTGTTCTATCTTCCATTTTGTGACAAAAGAACAATTTAAACAATTGGGAAAATTGCTGACCACCATTTCTTTTTTATTTTTTTATTTTTTTATTTTTTTATTTTTTTATTTCTTATTTTGCTTTTGCTTTTCTTTTTTCACTTTTCTTTGTTTTCTTTGCAATGCTACCAGTTCATGTCTTTTCAAAACAGCCCCTTCTAAACAAAGATACACAATGTATACACTCCATCATACTGAAAGGATCAAAAAACTCCTTCAAATCACAACAAAAAGTATATTGCAATGAACGACATATTAGCGACATGTAATTGTGGAATAAGAAAAACCGTAGTTTTCTCATAGCCGTAGCAGTAGTACATAGAGATATATATGTGCGTGGTAGTAGATATAACGTGATTCTTTATATTTTTTTTTTTCGTACATACATATCGATTTTTATGTTTCCTGTCCACTCATTTAGTAAGTCTACACTGGCTTTCGATATGTATACAATACAATTACTTAATACAATATACCATACTTGATTGAATCACTTCCGATTCACTCATACTCACCAATGTAGGACACATATACAAAAGATTTTCTCCCTGGCTGGTAATGTTTTTGATCGTCATATCAAATCGTCAGATCTTTTGATTGGTAGTGAAGTCGTGCACAATTACCTATCATCAACAATCAGGTTAATATGAATAGAAACTGGTTGTGTTGTGTTGTGTTGTGTTGTGTTGTGTTGTGTTGTGTTTTTTTGTGTTTTTTTGTCTACCCAGTCTGTTATGTGAGACAATTGTAAAACATTCTTTTTTCTTTTGTAACTTTCCAAATGTGTTTAGCCAGTTACTTATGATACATTTAATAGAACTCGTCTTTGTGTTGAATCTTTGAGATGGTCACGCTTTTCTTTGTTGCTATGTCTTCTGCTGTTGCATAACAAATAAATACAACTAACAAGTAATATGCGTGATTTAAGGAAATGCTTCGATCAGAGTTACAAAGTTAGAACAATAAATAAAAAAATAAAATATTGAGACGGAGAAATAACTGTCAACTCAATCAGTCAATCAATCAAAGAAACCTTCTCTGTCTCTAAATATATATGTTGTTGTTGGATCTTGATCCCGGTCCGATAAAGTACAGACGTAGAGATACAATAAACTGGTTTATAGAAATCTTTAATTCAAACTCACGAGGTGGAAGGAAAAAAAAAAAAAAAGAGGCGTTCTCCTTATTATTGGTCTTAATCTAACATGCAAAAGATACCATCAGATATCAATTGAAGTTTATCTAGAAAGAGTTGGGGTGTGTGTAATGAAATGATTCTACACCCCTTTCTTCTAACTCCTAACTCCTTATCTTTCTTACATAACATTAGACAGACACTTTATACACTTTATTCACACACACAATCTATCCTTCGTTTACAGCTCTTCCCCTCAATTGAGAAATTTCTTTCCGGACGTTTTACACTTGCACCCCCTTCTCCTCATGCTCTCTCTGTTCCTTTTTTTTTTTTTCTTACTTGATATTGCTCATCTACACCCCCCCCCTCTTTTTACTCCTCTCTCACATTTATTCAAATTAGCTTGGGGATGCAATCATTTTCAACAAAATTTCATCACGGACTTATGCAATTGTTTGCCTACAAATGTAACAGTGTTACAATTCGTAACAACACACACAACACCAACAAGTAAAAGAAACAGTAACAACAAACACCAGCCGTAGCCTGTACTGATTAGCAGTAGCCTTTAACAAACTCTAGTCTCTCCTACCCCTCCTCTTCAAATTTTGTCATGCTTTATTTCAAACCCTGTATATTCTCTGAGATTTGGCATTTTCAGATTCTTTTACACGGTACATGGTTATAATACATCAACAATGTATCTACATCAAAGAAACACCCAAAGGACGGACTTCCTACATTTAATATGGCTGTTACTACTCCAGCTACGACTGTATATGTGAAGTGAGTGTGTATTTTACCACTCCGTTCACACTTGCTCTTGTTAGTGCGCACTCGCTTAAATATTTACACGGTTATTTGGTAGATTGTTATTGCAGAATACTTCTGTACCACACTAATCGTTTTGCAAATCTTTTGTTCTCTCTCTGTTTTCTGTTCTCTGTTTTTTGTTCTCTGTCATCTGTTTTCCCAATTCTACTTCCATTCTATTTCTGGGTACATAATACATCTGCGTCAAAGTATTCAATTCTCCTTCAACAGTTCCCCTTATTCCCCGCGTTTGTTCAAAAATAACCACAAAAGTGATTAACTTTGTTATCTAATTATAATAAAAAAAAAGTCTACAAAACCCTTTTGTCTTTGTGCAATAAACTAAAATTTCCCCCAAGCATCACTAACAAAAACAATAATCATGCCACAATCAAATATATGCAATTTTACATTAGAGTTCAACTGCAACTGCAACTACATCTACAACTGCAACTGCATATCAAACAATGTTGACAGTTTCCATTCAATTGTCTTTCTCTTTCTCTCTCTCTCTCTTTCTCTGTCTCTCTATGTCTCTGTCTCTATGTCTCTGTCTCTTTAGAATAACATCGAATGTTCTTTGACTACACAAACGTTGCCTCTTGTTCTGTCTTTCCATTACTTTTTATGTTATGTTATGTTATGTTGGGGCAGCATATCATATTATGTGCTATACATTATGCTATATGTTTTTGTATTGTAAGATAAATCATATTGTGTATTACAACCGGTGGTCCGTTCATGCCCACATAATGTAACACAAATTCTATCTACGTAATCTTAGAATAGCTAATCGATATGAGATATACCCATTGCGAATTCAATAGTTTATATCTATTTCCCTACGCAAACACCGTATTGTGTAAATCTAGCTCTACTCTAGGCTCTAAGCTATTCAAAATTATCCTTTACGTACACCTTTTCTTTACAATTCTCCAACAATCGGTATCTTCCACTTCAATCCCAATTTATCATAGCCACACCTCGACTCAGGAACTTGTCGATACTCCTCAGTATCTTCACCACCATGACTACCACCACTGCCACTACTATTCTGAGCTCTTAACCCAACAGCTCCCGCCAGGTGTCCAAGGTTTGCACTCATAACCACTTTCTTTTCTTGCAGTAGAGTCCCTTGACTCGGTTCTCTTAATGGCTGCAGTGGTCTGCTCAAATGCTCTTTGAAATCCAAATTGTAATCTCCAAATCGATTAATAAACTGCCGTTGTTGATAAATTGTACTAAACTTGTAGAATCTCTTGGTGTTAGTTGTATTCTTGAAATAAAAATTGGCATAATTGGACAATTTTTTCAAATTGTACTTGAATGTGGTGTGTAGCTGTAAGGAACTCAATGATGACGAGGAAGATACAGCTGACACTGAGTCAGCTAGCTTTAATGAGGATGTTCTCTTGTGTGTTGGCCACCCGTCCAATTTCACAATCGAGGCCGAGTTTGAATCATTCACAATTTCTTCACTGTACTCTTTCAAAAACGATTTATCATACTCGTCCCATATATCATAAGGATCTCCACTGCCATACTTTCCAACTCCAACCACCCCACCAATACCATCATCACCACCACCACCAATACCATCACCACCCTCTCCCCCACTTGTGCCTCCATTCTGAACATAATTCAATGCTTTATACAAATTCTTCAATAAAATGTTGATAAAATACTTGTACTCCGTTTGCTTGATTGAGTAGTACAACAAATCATACTCGTCATACAACATAGAGGGTTGGCTAATGTCGATAAAGTATATCCTAAACCCACTCTTCAAATACAACCCGATTTCTTCCATTTTAATTGTCACTTTACGCAACTTGTTTCTCTTCATCTCTTGGTTATCTTTGGGAGGTATGGTAAATTGGGCCACCCGAAGAAAACAAAATTGGTTCTTGGGTAATATGTCATTGATGTTTGTAGGAGGGTAAAACAGTTTCGTAACAGTGGCACTAGTTCGAGTATCATTGACAAGGTTGTCAATGTTGGAAGTGTTTGGGTTATCATTATTCTCATCATTTTGGTTGTTGTTGTTGTTGTTGTTGTCTGTGTCTACTGTTTGATCCATGAATCCATTGACACTTCTGTCAACACCTCCCCCATTGGCTCCACCATTAGGCCGGAAATATCTATTTGCAAGGATTGTGTTTCTATTGTCATTGTGATTGGTATTGGTATGGTTGAGGATGTTATTACTATTACCGTTATAAGTAGCTCTTGCACCAACCACGTCGACATCGGTTTCTCGCACATTTTGTTGTAATGCCACTTCTGTACTATCCTCTGTACCTGCACTTGCACCTGTCCCTTGCCTTCCTTGAGTGATTGTTTCAAAAAATTGTGCCTCTGCCTCCATTACGTGGTCCTCTGTTTCCTCTTCGTCATCTTCATCGTAAACATTGTATCTTATTTCAAATTTAGTAGTGCCCAATCCATGACCATACTTGACAGCAAGTCCCATATTCAAATTATATTGTCCTGGGGCTAACCACACGTCCTTGGAATAACTCAATAAATAAGTTCGATTAATCTCCACAAAATGGTTGTAGACATAGTTTCTTGGTTCATCAATCTTGTAGTCGGAATACTCAGCATACAATCTCTTATTCTTCAACACTGAGTAGATGTATTTCCATGAATCTTTAACATACTGCACATTGAGAGGGTTATGGCCCATTGGCAGAGACACAAACAGTAGGGCGCCTTCTTGGTCGTGTTCTTCTTGATGCGCAATTCCACCACCACTTTCATTGAAAAAACCTTGCTTAACCGAATCAACATGGTCAGGGGTCGTCTTCATGGCTCTAAGCCCACTGATACCCTCATTAATATTAAACGTCACATTTTCATCCTCCTTATTCAAGTTGTCTATCAACGTCAACCTCTTGGCAATAATCATTCTATTGACATATCGAAACGAATCAAGGGATTTGATGTATGGTTTGAGCCACGGCAAGATTTTGATAATGACATTGATGGTATCGTCACCAAATACTGCAACAATCTTGTGATAAAATAAGTCATTGTACAAGATGTAGAAATGGGAATTGATGTACTTCAAGTTAGATTGTGGCACCATGTATAGGAGCCTCATCTGAATCTCCAATGGTAGTTCCATCAACATGATGAGTGAGTATAAGTGAGTATAGAGTTGTGGTGGAGTGTAGTATAAGATGTGTGTGTGTCTGTGTGTCTGTGTCTGTGTGTCTGTGTGTCTGTGTCTGTGTCTGTGTGTATGTGTCTGTGGCTGGTGAGTTTATGATGATCTAAATTGATTGCTGAATTATTATATTCCTTTGGTGATATCTGTGTCTTTTGCTCTTTTTCTCTCTCTGTTGCAAGTGAGTTGTCTTTATATATCTATTGTGTGTTGAAGCTTAGTGATACATCTGATGATCTCGGTCTATATTGTTGTTGGTTTGAAGCAGTCAGCGCTGTTACAATTGCCTTTTCCACAATACCTTATAGCTGACTCACTCATTCAAGCTTTTCCTCTCCACACTATTTAAGAGAAGAGACAAAGAAAAAGGAGAGAGAAAAGGAGAAAATGATAAGCATTGTCACAATATTATATTTTGCGACACACACACACACACACACACTCTCTCTCTCTCTCTCTCTCTCTCTCTCTCTCTCTTTCACACTCTCTCACAACGCGCGCAATTGCCAGTTCCCGCAATTCATATTCCACCACAGCACCACTAGCGATAGCCAGTGATATTATCAACATACATAAGTCATGAGCACAATGGATACAAAACTGGGTTTAGAGACCAAGCCAACTAGAAGGCATGTTTCTGGTCGCAATGTCCTGTTGCTTTTGGTACTCGTCCTCCTCATATTAACCTATTCGATTGCAACGCCACGGTTACAACCACAAGCACTAACAAGCAGCAGTGGGGTCGTCAAGAATACGCCATGGGGGTATTTTGATCAACCACAAGACGAAATTTGTCACCAATACGACTACAAATATCCACAATCATATATCAAGGACAATTCTACCGTGTTGAGGATATTATTTGACAAAGATTTCAGAAGCGTATCAGCGGAGAAACTATCAAAGGCAGTTCAAATACCAACCGATGTTTTCGACGAGGACCCATCAGTCGAGAAGGACCCCAAGTACTGGGATGATAAGTTTACGCCATTCTATGATTATCTCAACAAGACATTCCCCCTTGTCTTCACCCATTTGCAAGTTGAACTCGTTCACTCACACGCAATTGTCATTACTTGGAATGGCTCACATCCACTGTCGGAAGTGAAACCAATCTTACTTACTGCTCATCAAGATGTTGTGCCTATACAAAAGTCCACTTTGTCGCAATGGACTTATCCTCCATATGATGGTGTTTACGACGGTGATAAATTGTGGGGACGTGGCTCATCTGATTGCAAAAACTTGTTGATTGGCTTGCTAGAGTCACTTGAGGAGTTGTACAAGTCAAACTTTAAACCCAAAAGAACCATTATTCTTGGGTTTGGGTTCGATGAGGAAGTTGGTGGCGAACGTGGGGCTCAACACATTGGCCAATTCTTGACACAACGATATGGAAACGATTCTTTTTATGCTGTCATTGATGAAGGTGGTCAGAGCATAGCTTATGAAGAAGATGTCGTGTTGGCTTTGCCAGGAACAAGTGAAAAGGGGTCAACAGATGTCGTCGTGGGGATTAATACACCTGGAGGCCATTCATCTGTCCCACCATTATCACAACATACGTCAATTGGGTTGATGGCAATTTTTATCGAGAGTTTGGAAAGAGACCGTTTTCAACCAATTTTGTCACCTCGTAATCCAACTTTCCACGAGTATCAATGTGTTGCCAAATACTCCCCTACACTTGCCCACAAGATCAAAAAGAGTTTACTTCAGGCAGAAACATCTCGTCGTGCAAACAAAATAGCAACCAATTGGCTTTACAACAAGTCGTTGCTCAGTCGTTACTTGATTTCATCTACACAAGCAGTGGACATCATCAATGGTGGAGTTAAGTCCAATGCCTTACCCGAGTATGTTGAAGCCGTCATCAATCACCGTATTGCAGTGGAGTCAAGTGTTGATGATGTGTACCGTCACGACTTGCAACATGCTGAACATCTTGCTAAAAGATATGACTTGGGTTTGGTCTCTGAGGGTCACATTCTCCGTAATGAGACTGTCAACGGAAAAATCACCCTTCGCAGAGTCTCAGAGTTGGAACCAGCACCAAGCACTCCAACCGTTGGTAAAGTTTGGGAGCTCTTTGCGGGTAACATCAGACACGTGTACGAACAGCTTGTACCAAGCAACACGACAGTATCCAACTCTGGCGTGTTTGATGTTGTTTTTGGGAAACCGGTCATTGTGGCACCGGGAATAGCTACTGGAAACACCGATACCAGGTATTATTGGAACTTGACCAAAAACATTTTCAGATACAGACCAGGACTCTTCACAACTGTCGAATCCCATGCTCATGGGGTCGATGAATATATACGATTTGATTCCCATTTGCAGATTATTGCATTTTATTACGAGTATTTGCAATTGATCAACGAAGATGAAAACTTTTGAAAGTTGTCACTGGTGGTCTCGTGGATGCGAAAAGAGGAGATACAATTGTCTGTGCTTGCCAGGAAGAACCATCATTAGTAATGTATTACTAGCCATAACTCATTACTAGTCTATCAGTAACTCATTACACCCACATTACTAACCTCATTACTGATCCTAATGTGCTGCTATGAGTCTTTAGTATTTATAGTCGTACATTTACCCTTAGCTTCATACATTTTATAGCTTATAATCAATATACTAATCACCAATTTCGATATCACATCCTAACAGTGCTCTCTTTTTATTTTTGAAAAATTTAATGTGAAATGATTTTGGGCTTTTTCTAGACTTTTTTTAGTCGAACCCATCCGATCCGACGTTGGTGGTACACGAAACCGCCATATTGTAAATTACTCTTGAGCTCATTGAATCAAAATTCTAAAGAGGTAAAGAAGTTTCCACTTTGTTATTGCGTTGTGGGAGCCACAGGTCTTGAATGAAAGTCCATTATTCTTACCGTGTTGGTAAAATACAAAGCAAAGACACATTATGTGTATTGAGTTGAAACTGCAGACTCTTTATTGGACAAGACACCTTCTCTTTACTCTGTTACTCAAACTAGGTCATCGAGGCTACAACCTCCTGTCGAAAAACTTTAACTTTGGATTCACACATCAGAGCGGTGCATTCATAACAAGTGCGCATACGGCGATGAGGGCATGTGCTCCCGCTCCCGGTTTTTTGGTGGCGAATGTCATTAAAGCTTGGAATATATAGGAAGCCATTCAAGAGTCACATATACAGTACTTAGACGTAGACATTTAAATATTGATGACCTAACTGAAACAAACTATATAATTGAGAAGTGGTAATTTACTGATTCCCTGAGAACCAACGATTACTCTTCTTTGCATTTGTACTTATCTCAGTTGCCTTTTTGCGCAACGGCGCTTGTAGTACTAGTACTGGTAATGTCAATACTGGTAATGTGCAGAAGGAGTCCTATTGCCAAACAATGGCATGAATGTATTTCATCTGATGTGTAAAGGGAGGGGGAGAAACAAGTTTCTCACTTCCAGACTCTTGGTTTACAAAGGTTAATAACGTTGACTACTCGTCTAATCTCTTTTAATGCATGCATAGCATGCTGTGTTTATGACCTTTCGACAATATTTNTGGAGACCAAGCTTCAACACAGGAGTTGTTGTTACATTGTGTGTGTGTGTGTGTAACTTGTTGATTCGCCGCTGTTGACTACAGAACATCTTGAATCGGTTCTTCCAGTATTATTTCGGCCTATATAGTAGAAGTAATACTACTAAAATATCTTAAGATTTGCTAAACGTGTGTAACTTGTTACTTGTAGTTGCTGTTACTCTGACTCTATACCATCTACGTTGAGGTGAATCGTAACATCTATCTAAATGATTGTAGAGTAGTCAATTGAAAGGAAGTTTGGTATTAAATACCCAACACTACATCACCGTACGCATTAAAAACGACGTGTGATTTTACATTTGGGAGGGGGGCGGGGTTGTCTTTATGAATTCGGTATGTATATTTATAAATATATACAACACAGGATGGCACACATTTCATTCTTACTTGAGTCTTACACAGCTATATCATCTACAACAGAGCTACCCTATAGATACCTAAAGAAAATTGCAACCCATTCTTATAGTTCGTAGTCCACAATAGGATTCCAGCAAAGGAGGGAACGTAATGTCTCCCCCACACATTTCCTCTACTCCGTTTTCAAAGAGGTAAGCAGCTAGACTTGGAATGTACATGAGCAGCTATCAAGTTGATCTACATTGAAGCTGATGAAAACAACCTTGCTGAGATGGATTAAATCATTATCAGGTTAAAAAAGATAATATCAACTCGCCTCCTCTGTAAAACTTGCCAAATGTGAGCTCCTCATTGTGATTTATTTTGACCTTTCATCACCGGCAAAAGTCACTTATGTCAAACAGGTTTCACCAGCTGTTTTTTGTCGTCCATTGACTATGCGTCAAGATCAATTCATTCGTAAATCCAAGTTGGTATTTCAGGATGCTTCGGGCATAAATCCAATTCCATCTAGCGCCTATAGTCCATAGTCCGTTTCAAGCATAAAGCTGTATAGCTTCCCGAAACGGACATTCATTAGCAATGGGTCAAAGACGATTCGTTGTAAATCCCACACTATGCTGCTCTTAGGACAAGCTTTCCCAAGGAAGGCCATTGTATTTCATCTGATAAAAACATCCACTGTGTTATCCCCACCCCCACTTCCCCCTCCCCCTTACATGTTGCTAGCTCTGGCTATATCTCATCCTTTCCCTAAAAGGCCAACTTTAGGGTACTTCCTCTTTGTCAGCCTCGGTCGACTCTCCGCTATAAAATTTGGAAACGGCTAGTTGCTTGTCTTTTTCGTCACCAGATTTAACACCTTGAATGGGTAGCAAGGTCAAGATCTTGGTTCGTGTAGTTTCTTACCGCTTTAGCTAACTGATGCGTAAGTTAAGGTGAAACTGTATTTATGCCATATTGGACTCAGTTGACTTATGGTCAATTCATGGTGTGTTTTGGGAAAAAAAAAAAAAAAAAAAAGAAAAGAGTTTGTACGACAGGAGAACTTTTTGAATGCTTTTACTACAACACCAAAACTTAACTTGACGACCCTCACGCTGTTCATGGAAGCTCAACAAGATACCCCTAAACCTCACTCTTTGCGAATATCGAAACCAAAGAAAAGAACAAAGAATCACGATCAAGGTCGTCAAAGCCATCGTAGGTTAGCGACCTCGAATGTAGCTAAAATTTCATCCAATAAGGAGTCCTCCAGAACGAAGAAAAGGCGAGTTGATAGCTCCTCATACAGCCATGACAGTGTAACGCATGAATCAATGATCGATTTGCCAAACAGGACGAACTTCGGCAGTCCGACGGCTAACCAGTTAGAACGAGCCGAGGATATTGCAATGCTTCAGAATGGAGCACGAGTCAAAGTTTTGAGTAGTGAAGGAGGCGATCTGGACCAACGTGATATTCAGAATGATTTCTCCAGCAGTACTCTGGAAAAGTTGAGCAAAAGACAACAAGAGAGGTTGCTCACAGCTGCTAATGCAATGGTGGAGGAGGAGGAAATGGTGCCAACATATGTCGGAAATGAAAAACTCCTCCCTGAGGGTATTGCCAATGAGAAAACGTCTGTTACCAATGTACATGAAAACCTTGCTCGTTCTCCATCTATAGGGGTGCCTCTGAATGGGAATTCAGGTCATGTTGGGCTGCCAGAACTTCCCAAGCACAGCTATGATGGCATTCTGGATATTGATGACTTGATTTTGAAAACATCACAAACAGCAAACAAATGGTTTGAAGAGAAGATTCCCAAAGAGAAAAGAGGAAAGCCTCGTCCCTTCGTAGCAGATGAAGATGCGATTATTGACTACTACTTGGCTGGTTTTTGCCATTTCAAAAAATGGGATAGAAATGACTTGTGCAATCGAATATGGACAACTGACCGCACCAAGGATAAATTTTGGAAAAAAGTATGCAAGGCAATTCCGTATAGGACAAAGTCTAGTATTTATAAACACATCAGAAGACGGTATCACATCTTTGATGTCAGAGCCAAGTGGAGTCCAGAAGATGATGAAAAGTTGAGAAATTTGTCTGTTGCGCATGAGGGTCAGTGGAAGACTATTGGTGAGATATTGGGAAGAATGCCTGAAGACTGTCGAGATAGATGGAGAAACTATATCAAATGTGGGCCGGGACGAACATTGCAAAAATGGACACTGGAGGAGGAAAATAAATTGATAATTATTGTCAATGAAATGTTGCATAGTATAAGGTCACAGGGGAAGGGGAGCGAGGAGAAACCTGAATCTAAAATCAATTGGACTGTTGTAAGTGAACGTATGGATGGGAAGCGCTCGAGAATCCAATGCCGCTACAAGTGGAATCTGTTGAATGCAAAGAAGAACATGATTGAGGCGCCAAAGATGAGTATTGCAACGAAACTTTGGCTATTGCAAAAAGTTTTAAAAAAGTATCCTAACTCATTAGAGAGTATCAAATGGCACAAGGTGATGAAGAGTTATGAGAAGAGTAAACCGGATTATGCAAGTTGGACAAGGAATGAATTTGAGGATTACCTAAGTAGCCTTACCCAACAGCAGTCTGGGAATTTTAATTTTCGGGATCTTTTATTGAATGAAATTAACGTTTTGAAATCGCGGTAATGAAGATGGTCCATATGCGAAACTCAGGGTGGACAAAAGGACGTCCGAATTATCCAAAGATTTGGTCAAACTGCAAAATATGAGATGCTCCGGTTGAAGAGGCACAAGCATTCATTGGTGGAGAAATTTGAAAGAAACGTGAATCATTGTCCATCCCATCTGCTCAAGCTAGACTTTTTAAACTCCAAAAGATCGAGGTTATCCCCAGTTAATGTGTTTTCGATTCAACTGGCCCTTTACTATTCAGGAGCTGTCATACAACAAATTCACTGTCAGATTTCAGGGGAGAATGCCACATTTTTGAAATTAGGTAGAAGTATACACAATCTGAGAAACTTAAAGGACTATAATATCACGAAATAGTGCATAGAAATAATGCAGTTACCAGATCATGAGTGAAAACTCAGTGTAGATAAGTAGAAAGAGAAGATGATTAGAAAAGCGATATCCAACGCAAAATAGTGGAGAAAGTAAAGAAAACCAAAGAAGAGAAGTATTACATAGTAATAGAGATCAATCTACAATTCTAACTGTTTAACGATA
>NW_026261408.1:0-18238 GCF_024610275.1 Lodderomyces theae
TCGTACTTTGACGTGCCTAACTCTGCTCTTGCCATGTGGGAAAGCTTGTGTGGAGGTGTGCATGTGTGCACTGACTTGCAGGAGTATATTCAGATGACATTTATCTTGAGAAAAAAAAAAAAATTTTTGAGATGCCCCTCATCAGAACGAGGGTTCCCGTACCGTATATACTTACACCGAGGACCAGCTAAGTCTCAAAGCTCACTAACTCAAGAAGTCATGGGTCTTGCGGGTACGAAAGTGAAACAAAGGTTTGGTCTAGATCCAAGAAACACAAATTGGTCTAATGACACAGCAAGATTCGGACACCAGTACTTGTCCAAAATGGGATGGGCACCAGGATCGGGTCTAGGATTAGTAAAGGACTCGTTGACTACCCATTTAAAGATTCATGTCAAAACTGACAATGCAGGTCTTGGAGCTAAATTGAAGAAAGCCGACAAAGACAAGACATTGGATGAGTGTAGTGGACTTGATGCATTTCAACGGATTTTGGGAAGGTTGAATGGTAACGAGGAGAAAGTCAATAATGTACTTGACATGAAGCGGAATGATGCTATTTTGAATGGTAAATGGGGGATGAGATTTGTCAAGGGAGAAGTTTTACTGAGCACTTGGGATAAGGATAGCAAGACTTTGATATCATACAAGAATTCGCAAGAGAGTAAGAAGCGAGATTTTGCCGAAGTGGACGAGGGAAATTTAGAGGAGAATCTTCGAAGGAAGAAGACCAAATTGGAAAGTGACAAATCTGATGAAGATGAGACAAGGAGACTGGAACAAGATAAGGACAGAAAGCGGAAGAGGAAGGAAAAGTTAGATAGTGAACAAAAGGCTAAGAAGAAGACAAAGGAAAAGCAAGCCAAAAAGGATAGATCGGCTAAAGAGGAAAGGAGTAAGAAGAAAGCGAAGAAGGATAAAGTGGATAAAGGGGAGGAGAAGGAAAAGAAGGACAAGACAAAAAAGAAGGATAAAAAAGAAAAGAAGGAAAAGAAGGAAAAGAAGGCAAGAAAAGAAAAGAAGGAGAGACGAAATAAACCATCCAATCAAGATAGCGACTCCATCAAGGTGGTACTACGAGAGAAGCAAGACTTCGATACGTCTACATCTATTGTGGACTCGCAACTGTCTCGAGACTCCACTCCAACCCCAATTGCATCCAGATTGTCAGGAAGAGCTAAATACATTAAACAAAAGCGGGCATCCGTCATGGATCCAAAGGCGTTGAATGAGATATTTATGATTTCTAAATAGAGGCTTATATATTGTTCAATGTACATTTTTCTAATGAGCATGTGGCGGTCCGCCTTTCATGAGCAATTAGTCTCAAAGTATAAATGAAACTCCACCTACAATGGCCGTAACCAAAGTGACATAAGACACCAATTTGAGCTTGGACATGTTTGGAGAGTGGCTGTTATTTGCATCGTTGGTGCTTGACCTTGATCCTGATGTGGTTGATTGGGAATTGCTGTTTGTTGATGTTCCAGTTCCTTGTGCTCTTCTACTCGATCCAACGCCACAGCTTGAGGTTGATTTTGCGTCATTGTTGACTGACGCACTTCCATTGAAGTCACAAGCATTACTATTTTCATTTTGATCGTGGTAGTACAAGTTCAAAACAAACGATAATTTGTCACGATGCGAGCAGAAGGAATAATCACCATAATCACCAGAGGTTCCATCAACGCTAATGTCAGAACAGTCAATCCTGCCGCATACATCTGCATAAAGGTCCCCGTAATCATCTTCATCAACGTCTTCAGCAACCACGCATTCAAATGATTTGGCAATACAATCACAAAAGTCCTTGTCTGGAGTAGGTGGCAAGTCTGCTGAAGCTTGCCAAGTGGAGCTGTCAGTGTCCGGGCATGTAATGGTCAGGGTTGCAGTATTTTCATTGGAGGCTCTAGCATAGCTGGGGCTTATGTTGTTAATTTCCGAACTATAGTATTCATAATCATCCAAGATTGAGACTGATGAGCCACTAATGGAGACCAAACCATATTGGTTAGCTTCTTCGAAATACATGTACACAATACCTCCGGACCAAACGTTTGACATCAATGGTGAATACAAGGCTTGAACTTCGGTGAATAATCTTGGTCTGTTTTCATTACATCCATATTCGGAAAAGAAAATTGGCACTGGTAGATGTTCAAAATCTGCAGTTCTGTCGCTGTATCCACTGGTGGTATAGGTTGCGTTACCGCACCATTCATACATATTGATACCAAAGAAGTCGGCCCTTTCTTCAACCGATCCACATGCAAAGTAATCGGCAATGGCAATTCTTGTGTCTTCGTCATCGTTTGAACTGTATCCAACGGGAATCTTTCTCATTCCATCGGAATCATCAATATACTTTTTCATATCGCGAACTGCTGCTTTAACAAATGGCGAAGCGCCGGTATTTGACCTGTTATTGGTGACCTCATTACCAGCAAAGAATCCCAACACGTTGGAGTACTCACTCAACTTATTGATAACCTCGGTGTATCTCTCATAATGGTCCAAATCCCACAGAGGATCATTACGGTTTATTGAAGTTTGTGGTTGTGACAAATCAGCAATCACGTAAATCCCCGCTTCACTTAAAAGTTGCATACACTCGTCATGGTCCAATTGTGGGTCAATGGCGTAAACTCTCAAACAGTTGGTATTTAGAGCTTTGAAATGTTCAACGTCTCGTCTACAAGAGTCAATGTCAGCCAAAGGGTCCTTGTAAGTGAGGTTTGAATCAGCAAGCAAAGATGTATCCTCTTGATATGCAATACCACGCATGAGAAATTGTGATCCATTGTTGGAGTAGAAGAATTTGTTACCGACAATTTCAATTGGTGGGGTAGTATCTTCGAACTTTGCCCAAGCTGTCGCTGAAAGTGATAATAAGCAAGAAAGAAGATGATTGAATCTCATTGAGTTTGTATAGGTGTATGTGCAATTGTATTGTACTGAAAGGTGAAGTTTGAGAATGTGAAAACTGAGGGTTCTAATTTAATGAGGAGTTCTTTTTTTTTGGCTCTGTTCTGTTCTGTTTTAGCTTTCTTCTAAAGTGGTGTATAAGTTCAGTCACTGAAGTCGTACGATTTGTATAGAGACTGTGTGTGTCTGTGTGGTTGCGAAAAATTGTAACAGAACAACGAGTGGAAAGCTGTTGTTTCTAGTTAGTGGTTGTTAATGGTGCCAAAAAAAAAAAAAAGAAAACTCCGTTCAGGATGAGCGAAAACGATGACACGACTGATTTGATGAGCATATCAAACTAATTACCCAGTTATTGAAGGATCTGATGAATATATATATATATAGTTAGCTTTAGATCTTTTACTCGTCCATATTGCCTCAAAATAATATCAGAGTTTTCAGAAGAATTTTTCTATTGCACAAAATTGGAACAAATCACACATACACACACACACACACACACTAAGAAAAATAATATTTCTTGTGTTTGTTGTTGTTGTTGTTGTTGTTGTTAATGGTTGATGTCGTGTAACTACTCATTTCCTTGGCTGGTGTGTTGTGTACTTATATGCTTTTACGTGTATATTCGTGTGCTAGCTTTGTATAGGTGAATAAGTTGAGTAGATCGAAAAGGAGAGATAAACCAAAGCGTGTCCAAACTCAATACGATGCAGTTTAGCTCGTATAAGTGCCGTATATTGCAGAAGTTTACGAATAATCTCCTACTACAGAATCGACTGAAGAAAACAAAAATGATTACTTTAAGCAATTGCTGTTCACTCACAAAGACGGTGACTAGTGAAGAGATTTTCTAAAGAGGCTGTGTCTATCACGCCAACAACTACGTGTAAATCGTATTTGGGTAACCCGTGTTTTTCTCCGTTGTTGTAGTTTAGCCGAGAAATTTCTATAGTGTGAGTTGTTGTGGCATAACGTGGTTTTGTCATTTTACTTTAATCACGTGACCGCTGATTAGGTTCTCGGGACACTTACTCGTGGTAGACAAGTCATTCGTAAAGAGTGAATGGCGTGGTGTGAAATTACACGTCAGGAAGTCAACTAGTTTGTAGTCTAGCATCAAGTCGATGTGGCTGATCCGCAGTTAGCTCTAGATTAAAAACGTGAATGGTTACTAATGAATCTCAAGAGTCAAGAAAATTCTCTTTCTTCTAGTGAAAACGCTTGGCAGGTAATAATAATACAAAAACACGTACAATCTTTGAATCATGACACACATACTCACACACTCACCCACTCACACTCACGCATGCATACATGCATGCATATTGTCATGAAATTCTTAGGTAAACAGTGATCATTGGATTTGAGAATAAAGGAGCAAAGCTGGTTTGTGGTGAAGATCGAGTGATGTATTTGCTTTTAAAGGGCTTGCGGTGGTCATGGGTGGTGATTTTGAAACTTTCATGTTTGAACTTACCTTCAGCAGATTTCAGGTTAATTATGCTCTCCTCATTTGTTTGAACCTCGCGTGACGAGACAGCAAGGTTGCCATTGCACACNCACACACACACACACACACACACTAGTCTACACAGTTGCATTCGAGGGTCCATATTTCCTGTGCTATCACATCCCTTACAGTCAGAATGTCCAAAACTGATGGTACACGGTATTAGCTAGTTCCTAATCTCGATATTCTTGCTGCTTTGATATCATAGCTTTGGACTGTGCATTTCAGAGACTACCAGTCAGTTTATATCTCTCCGTTTGTCAGCTTGTAGTTTCCTCAGAAAAAACAAAATTGTAGTTGGAGTTTCCTTGAAAAAAACTGACGATGCCCTTTGTGCTTCTCTTGAGACGGAAAACAATTTCAATCGCATGTAATTTATTCCATAAAGTAGTGACTAAGACTTTTACACGAGACATCCTGAGACTTCGCAACTGGTGTTAACTATACATGTTGATCACGTGCTATTTGCTCTTGGAGAAGAGAATTTTTCTCTCTCCCGAGGTTAAACTGGAATCGAAGTCACGATTCACCAAACCTCCTTCTCCGCCCACAATATTGCCACATGAGGACCACTGCAGTTAATTATTTTAAGTTTCGTTGGTGATTATTGTGGATTATATTTGAACCAATTCCTTCTTAGAGATTTAATTGTCGCTTTCTATTGACAACCTATTCGACTGCAAGCCATACAAGTGGGGATCCAGACCACTGCGTACTTGTGACCACATTGATTTGATGATACGAGAGAACTGCCGAATGTGTGCCTTGGGTATGATTCTGGAACTACATATGGCGAAGAGAAAACGTGGCTTTGAAAATAAAAGGTGAAATTTATGCTTCAATCGATGGACTGAATGCTTTTGGATCTTATCGTGAGAGACATCTTGTTTTACTGGAAGACAACTGCATCGCTCATTCAACTGAATGATCATGACTACGTGTTGTAATCAGCCAGCAAACATAGCAGCATGATAACAGAATGACAAAATGTATGCTCCTGCTAAGTCAACATGCGGTCGCTAGGGGATCCTTGTTGCAAATGGAAGGCAGTGAGCTTTACGTTCAACAGTATTGGTGTGTTCCACCGTTGGCCTAGTTTTTCCATTCTTTTTGTGTTTGTTTTGCGATAAGAATTACGCCTACAACCACTTTCACAAAATATTGCAAATTTCATAGGTGCCGCTTTTTTTTTTTCCATTTTCACAATCATATCAAACATACACAGTCAACAATGACAACTCAGTTACGCAACATTATCCTATTATTCATCTTCATTTCGGGTATCTTTGCCGCATCTTTGAACAAAGTTGGTGAATATGGCACTTATTTGAATCCAAATCCACGCAAAACTGCCAAGTGTGAACCGAATGATCTAGTCAAGTTATCCACTTGTTGTAACGATGTGCTTTCGAAATTAGATGAATGCAAGCCAAATGACTTAGCCTGTGAATGTTGTGCTTTGCAAAGTATTGACGACGAATGTTATCACTTGTGTCCTGGAAACCCGAGTACCAATTTTTTGACTGTGTTGTTACTGGATTGTGCTGCTATGAATGAGGTTAATGCTTGCTCTTTGCCTTTTAAGAAAGAGGATCCTGAACCACTTAGAAAGAGTATCGTCAGGACTGATGAAGAGGATCCTAGGATTTTGGATGATGCAGTTGATGCTAGCTTACAGAGCAAAGTTTACAACGTGGAGTCTTTGACTAAACAGCCGCATTTCAAAAGCGAGAAGCTTGATCTGACGGGTGAAAATGAAATGAGCGAGGTCCAGACTGATGCGTCGGATGATTCATTTGCTGCTGTGGGTGCAGTGATTTTCGTGAATACCTCCTCCAATCATTCTAATATCTCAACTGTCGGTTTGTTGAATGAGCAGAAATCAGGCTCATCTGGGTCTACGATACCAGCCATGGTGGTGCTTTTCATCTTAGCAACAGTCCTTGTTATTCAAGAGTTTTAACCAGACTAATATCATGCACATGCCATGATCTGGAGAAGAGTGGGGGGGGGGGGGCTAGAGGACTAATGGAATTTATTTTACTCAGTTAATTTACTTTATTCTTTTTTTTTTTTTTTCAGGTTTAGTCTTTGTAAAATAAACACTCCTATCTCTTATAATTTTTCATTTATCCATTCGAGAGTGTTTACTATTCCCGTCTCCAAATCCACTGCTGGTTTATATCCCAACAATGTCTTAGCTTTTGCAATGTTGTGATATCTTGTAGCACATACCACCCTCACTCTAAATGGTGTCAAACCTGGTTCTTTTCCCAAAAAGTTTGAGACAAATTGTGAAATGTAACCCAAACCAATAGCAACTGTTCTATTCAACTTTATGTAATATGGGTCAATAACTCCATCGTTCTTCCATACCGTTCTTGCCAAAGTCCAGAAATAAGTTGGTGCATCATTAGTAATGAAAAATGTTTCTCCAGAAACATCGTCTCTTGTGTTCTCGTCCAAGAGCTTTTCGGCTGCGAGTACATGGGCATCAGCAACGTTTCCGACATATGTCCAATCAAATAGATTATTATTGTCTCCCAATTGGTACTTTGATTGTCCCAATTTGGCACTTGCTTTCAAACCAGGCACCAATTGACGATCACCTGGACCAAATATACCAGCTGGTCTTAAGCTCACGGTTCTGAATCCATTTTTGGGGTCGTTAGCTTCCAACACAGCCGTCTCTGCTATAGCTTTGGTCTCATTGTATCCATCCATGTGCACTTCTGGATATGGCCACGTTTCGTTGGCATTGATAACATTCTGACCATTGAAAATGACTCCTGCTGATGATGTGTACACAAAAGATCCTACGCCAGTTTCCTTGGCTACTTTGAGCAAATTCGTAGTACCTTGTACATTCACTTTTTCGTAAATGTCTTGAGACAATCCATGCATCGGTGATGCTGAATGGACAAGAACGTCACATTTGGACTTTCGGATAGCGTCCGATACATCCTCGGCGTTATTTAAGTCACCTTTGAAGAACTCGATTGTACTGGGATCAAATGTGAAGAATTTCGACAATTTCTCGGGTAATGGGCGAACGTCAAACACGGTTACTTTAATTCCGGGACAATGTGTGACAAATTGTTGGATTAGATGAAGACCTAAAAACCCCGAGCCACCAACCAAAAGAACAGATTTCAAATTAGTATGCGCCATGTTTGTCAATTAAGAGAGTTGTCGTATAAAAAGCTCAGTGAAATTGGATCTTTAAGAAGAGGAGGAATTTTCCGATTGGTGTGAGTCGGTAGGATATTCGCGTCGTAAAAATTATTCCTTACATCGTACAGTGGAGTTTTTAAAGAAAAGATTCAAGCACATATCTCTTCATTCTCAGCCATTTATTCAAGAGGTAACTTAGCAAGTTATTGAAAAACTGATCCAGGTATTACTAGTACGCCAACAAGCCGGACTCTTTCTAAAACCTCCCTTGGACAAACTCCAAATGCGGAATACATGGTCACGTGATTGTGTGTAAAATGTTGCATTACAAAGCCCATAATCTTCAATTCAATTGCATGAATAATAGTATGGCAAATTTTTCAGATTGTGTTAGGTTTGACTAAGTAAGTATCTCGATATGTACATAGTTTTATTGCAAACAGAGGTACACGTATTCAATCCATCTACGCCAGACAATGTTAAGAGAGAGCACGCAAATCAAAATCAAAATCAAAACAAAAGTGGAAAAGAAAAAGAAAAAAAAAAAAACAAATACAAATACAAACATTCGACCCTTGAAATAGTATTCCAGCCCAAGGAAAACATTATATTGACAGCTTATACCCCATTCTGAATCCAGATCTACACTAATATCGCCAGATAAGTATGTCCTCAAGTGAAAAGGATTCCAAAGATGATATCAGGTCGCAATTGTCCGATATGCAAAAACGATTGTTTAGCAAGAAATCATCAAACAACGCGTTGAAAGAATCCACTAGCTCTAATCTGCTGCAATTGCCTCAGGAAAGCCCCTTGTCTCCGCATAATCACGATCAAGAAAACTTATTTGCCTCATCACTACAACAGTCACGACGTCCCAGACACGAAGTGGGTTTACCGGGTGTCAAGCGACCAAAAAGGGGAGAGAACTTACATCCTTCCTTGCCCGTTGGAGTAGAATCAAAAGGTAACGACATGAATTTTGTGGTTGGCTTAAGTGAAAACCTTTTAACCGAATGTAGAAGGTTGAATGCAGACAATACCAGGTTAAAGCTGAAGTTGAAACAAGCGATGCAAGACGTGGAAACGTTGAAGGAGGAATCTCATAAATTGAGCGCCTCAAATGAGGTGTTTTCATCCAATGAGAGTGAACTAAAGGATAGCAACTGGCAATTGGAGACACAAGTTGGCTCTTTGAAGGATGACTTGCAAGCACTTGAAAAAAGCAATGACAAGTTGAAGGTACTACAAGAGGATTTGAATACTAAGATAAACCAATTGACAAAGAATAATGATGAATTGGATATCACAAACAGTTTGCTACTGAAGAAACTAAAGGATATAGAAACAAAATATGAGAAAGATATCAGAGAGTTGAGTCAACGTGTCGAGAGCCTCAACGATGAAAATGATATCTTACAATCCAAGATTGCTACTGGTGGCTCAGAACCGCTGACGCGTCAGGTAGAAGCTCTGAACGTTGTTAACGGCGTGTGTGTTACTGAACTAGAATCTATCTTGAAAGACTTTGAGCAAGCCCAAGACCAGTCCCCAGGTTCCGCAGATGGGCATGCAGAGACTGTCATAGAGAAGTTGAAAACCTTTCTAAGTGATGTACGATTGCACAGGGCGGACAGCCAGTCCACTGAACAGGGTCAGAATATCGCGTCACGGTCAGCAGAAAAGGATGTGAAGCTATCTGTAGACGATATGCTCAAATCCATTCAAAGCTTGCCCCAAACTGCTGAAAATGATTCGAGAATCAGGTCCTTAGTAGAACAAAGGGGTATGAAAATAGTGCCAGCCGAAGACTACTGCAAACTTATCAACCAAGTGGAATCCGCCCATTCACAACAAGAAAAGAGAGACGCTCTCTTGGAATTACAATTAGAGGAGCTCAAACAAAAAGCTCAACTTTATGACCTGCCTGATATAAAGTACATAACCGATCATGCCAAATCACTAGGTTACGTTGTTGTTGATGGTAAGACTTATGAGGAATTGAGCGATCATGCTAACTCTCCCAGTCTCGATCATATACTTGAAAAGGCAAAGAAATATGACAGGGCTGTGATTCCAACACAAGAGTTGCAAAACCTTCTTGACCCAGATGAAGATCAGATTAGGAACAAGGCAAAGGAGTTGAATTTGAAAGTTTTATCCCAATCCGAGGTTGATTCTTTGACGTCTCCGCCATTATCTACAATAAAGGATCGAGCAACAACATATGATCACGTCGTTGTTCCGTCTGAAGAATACAACACTATCCAAAAGCAAATCAAGAGTCCCACGTTGGAATATTTGAAAAAACATTTATCTTCACATGAGCATACTTCTATCAGTAAAGAGGAGCTCCATAATTTGCACGAAAGTGCTAACAATCCAAGCATTGGCCAAGTAAAACAACATGCGGATAAAAAGGGGTTGATAACAATGACCAAAGACGAGCATGAGGAACTATCTCTACTTGTTCATGAACCTAGTAATGACCGATTAGAACTGCTAGCTCAAGCAAGGGGCTATAGTCTTATTGAAAAGCAAAGTTTGGAAAAGTTGAAAAAGTTGTCATCAGACCCACCCATCGCACACATACACGATCTTGCCGCGAAGAACAATTTGACTGTTCTTTCAACAGTCGACCACAACGAATTAGAGCGTTTGTCCCGCCAGCCCGACTTGGCCCACATTGAGCAAGTTGCGTCCAAGATTAACTACACAGTGCTTGCAAACGACGAGCTCAGCGATTTGAAGAGCAAGGCTGAAGAGCCAACCATAGATCAACTTACAGCTGCAGCACTGAAGAGAAACTACAAAGTGATGTCAAATGATGACTACAAGTCTGTTCTTGAAAGAGCTGATAATCCCGACTTGGCCCACATTAAGCAAGTTGCAAGTAAACATAATCACGTGCTTCTTGGCAAATCTGAATTCGAAAACGTAAAGAGGCAAGCAAATGAGCCTACTCTCGAGGAAATTAAATCGAAAGCCGCTAGTGTGGGATTGGTTACTGTGACAGAAAAAACGTACGAGAAAATGAATCATCCAGCAAAAGAGGATATACAAGCCCACTGTGATAGAATGAGCCTCCACCTTTGCCTGCAATCCGAATTCAAAGAACTCTGCGAAAGACTCGAAGCTCCCAAGTTAGAATATCTCAAGAGCAAGGCTGAACAGTGTAAGTATTCATTAATTGAGGATGAAGAACTTGCTACTTTGAAAAAAACAGCAAATAATCCTAATTTGGCATTTTTGAAAGAAAAGGCAGATGGAATGAATTATGCTATTATATCTAAAGACGATCTTGAGGCTATGGGCAGAAAAGTATCCAATCCAAATATCAATGAATTACAGACTCTGGCTAAGAGTATAGGTTGCGTTGTCCTTGATGAGAAAGAATATGAGGGCTTATTAAATCCTTCGAAGGAGAAACTTGAAAAGACCGTCAGCGCTCTCGGCTTTTTGTTAGTTACTTCTGACGAATTTGAGAAATTGACGCTGCTTGCGAAAAAACCCTCAAAGGAGTTTTTGATCACAAAGGCATCGGACATGAATTTAGTGGTTGTACCAGAGAAAGAGTATAGTGAGTTGTGCGGTAAAGCTAATAATCCATCGAAAGAACACTTGGCTCAGAAAGCAAAAGATATTGGTTTCGTTGCTATTCCTGAGCAGGACCATGAAACTTCGCGTTCGCAGTTAGCTAATCCTACCATTGACTTTTTGAGAGAAAAGGCAAAATTGTACGATCAAGATTTGATCTCACATTCGGCCTTGGAAGAATTACAAGTTGTTGTAAGTCGTCCATCATTGGAGCATCTAAGGGAAAAGGCTCAATTCTATAATGCGACGATTGTGGATTCACAGGAATACGAAACATTGAGAGATTCTGAAGCCTCTCCTAGTGCAGAGCAGATTAGAGACAAAGCATTAAAGAATGGGTACGATATAGTTCAGCAAGAAGAACTCGCAGAGTTAAGAAGGATAAGGGATGATCCGAATGCTGATGATGTGAGTAGAATGGCTGCAAGTTTGGATCTTGTCGTCTTGTCAGAGTCAGAACGTAATGTGCTTTCTCAACGCATTGAGTCGCCTAGTGTGGATTATTTAAGCGAGCATGCCCTTAAATTGAACTACACAATGGTCAAATCACAGACTTACGAAGACTTGAAGGCATTCGTTGAAAGCCCATCGAAAGAGTTCATAACAGAAAAAGCACACTCTGTTGGTTTGGCGGCAGTGCCAGAGGAGGAGTATTTGGTGCTATGTCACAGAGCAAACGACCCCGATTTGGATGAGTTGATGGCACAAGCCAAGACCAAGAAGATGACCTTGATCAACATTAATGAACTTGAAAAGTTGCACTCTCAACTTTCAGGACCTAGCTTAGAATATTTGTCCGAACATGCAGCAAAGACGGGTAATGTGGTAGTTTCCGAAAACGAGTTGGCTACTCTCAAAGAGCAAGTAGAGTCACCCACAAGCGACTATTTGAAGGAGCAATGTGGCAAGCACAAGTTGGCAGTTCTTCTGGAAACAGAGTTGGGAACGTTGAGATCTACAGTTGACTCGCCATCCGTGGACTTTTTAGTTGAGAAGGCAGAGGCTACGGGCTTCAAAGTCGTCAAAAACACCGACCACGAGGATATTGTCAGGCGTCTTGAAAATCCCGATGTAGACTACTTGAGGTCCCATGCTGCCAAAAAAGACATGCAATTGATTGGATCCGCGGACCTAGCCGCTTTGAACTCGCGACTTGAAAACCCTACATCAGAGTACTTGTCCGAACATGCAGCAAAGACGGGTAATGTGGTAGTTTCCGAAAACGAGTTGGCTACTCTCAAAGAGCAAGTAGAGTCACCCACAAGCGACTATTTGAAGGAGCAATGTGGCAAGCACAAGTTGGCAGTTCTTCTGGAAACAGAGTTGGGAACGTTGAGATCTACAGTTGACTCGCCATCCGTGGACTTTTTAGTTGAGAAGGCAGAGGCTAAGGGCTTCAAAGTTATCAAAAACGAGGATTATTCAAAGTTTACTGGACTTGTTGAAAGCCCAGATCTAGAGTTTTTGAAGACACACGCAGCGAGATATAACATGGAGCTCATTCCACATGCAGACTACAAAGCTTTGCTCAAACCTGACAAAGCCTCAATAGTAACCCATGCATCTGCTTTGGGATTGGCAGTGATTTCTCAACCTGATCTTGACAATATGAGAAAGAAGATAGATTCACCTGATCTTGAATACTTGAAATCCAAATCAAAAGGACTTAATCATGAAGTGATGAGCAGTGCTGACTTGTCCTCTTTACAAAACTCACTTCAAAATCCAAGTCAGGGATATCTCGAAGAAAAGGTAGAATCCATGGGTTATGTACTTGTTGAGAAGCATGAACTTGATCACTTGCGTCTAGCCGCTGATGCAAAGGAACTGAAAGACTTTACGTCGACAGCTTTGGAAGCCCATAGGAGTGGATCAAATGAGTCAAAGACTAATGACCCAAGCCATAGTGACAATCTTGAAGACAGAGAATTGAAGAACTTATCGAGTGATCTGCTCAGCATTGATGACAATGGATCTGCAATGAAAAAATTGAAGACTTATTTACGTGAACGCGGAATGTCAATTGTTCCCACGACCACCACTAGATCAAGTTTCAGTTCTACTAATACCAATGACTTTGATGATGCAAACAATTCATTTGGGGCTTCCACAATTCAGCGCGCCCCTAACAGCGAGGAGGTTGAGTCAAAGAAAGATGACCATGAACTCATCAAAACCATTAGTGAAAATACCCTCGCCGCTGCTGCCAACCAGTACTCGCTTTCACTTGTGCCTGACTCTGAATTGATTTCCTTGAAAAAGGATCGATTGAGTAAAGAAAGACTAGAGAACAGAATTTCCAGGTTGGCAATCGAGTTAAAGGAGTTGAACTTTGATTTGGTCGAAAGAAGGGATGTCATAAGAGGCCTTGAGAGTGAAATACTTCAAATTGAGTGGTCCGTATCAAAGGAACATGTAAGGTCTTGTGCAAGCAGTCTTGGTCTTTTGTGCATTAGTGCAAATTACTATGTTGGTACCACCACACATCCTCGCCCGGATGCTGATCACGTGAAGGTTGTTCCTGCAAGTTATTTCACCCAGCTTTTGAAATACAAATCGACCTCTGTGGAGAGAATTTCGGACGAGATGTTTGATCAATATGCAAAGAAACGAGGTTATGTCATAAAGGGGTCTGAAAAATTGAATGTGATGCCAGCTGAAACGGATGATGACTCTAGTGTGAAGGCTTGGCCCACAAGCCATTCTTTGTCACCTGGTGACAGTCATGATGGAGCGGATACACCACCAATGGTACATTTGGAAAGGCATGTTCCACATTCGGTTTCGATGAGATCAAACCTCTCGGAGTTTAGTACGACATCGCTTAGATCAAATACTATGTTCTCCATGGCAACTAATGTATCCTTCACTGATAAGCTGATGATTCCAGCAATCACGCAAGTTGTCATTGGAGAGTACCTTTTCAAATATTATAGGGGTTTCGGTTCGGCCTTTAGCGCCTTTACAGGAACAAGACATGAGAGATATTTTTGGGTTCATCCTTATTCATTAACCTTATACTGGTCTGAGAGTAATCCTGTTTTGTCGGATCCGGGATCAAGAAAGATCAGAGCTGCTGCCATTGTGGATGTTGATAGTGTTAATGATAACAATCCCCTCCCTACTGGCTTATACCATAAAAGCATTATCGTGCGTTCCACTGATAGAGCGATCAAGATCACCTGTGCAACAAGGCAGCGTCACAACATATGGTATAATGCTTTGCGTTACTTGATACACCGTAACGTTGACGACTTGAGTGTTGATGCGGAGGGGGCTGTTGATGAGGAGAACATCGAGGCATCTTCTTTACTGCAGACGATGGAGATGCGAAACTCCGCTTCTCATAGGAATCTAGAATCGTTGAAGGACACAGGTGATAGGCGAGCATTTCCAAGGCCGAAACGGATCAGCTCTCAAGAGGTGGTGCCATCACCAAGAAGTCCGGGAGTTTCGAGACTCCTGTCATTCAAACGATCGTAAGAATGAATTGAAAACCAAAGACTTTTAGGCTGTATATAGGGATTGTGTGCAAAATATAGAATATAGTTTTTAGTTGGGTTTTTCTATGTACAAGTTCTTATTGCGAATTTCCAGTAAAGATAATGTCTCCCGTCTTCTTCTGAATAGTACATCACTAAAGTTGAAAATGAGCACTAAAATGGTTGCCACACAACCTACACCTGCTGTTACACCGAGAATGTCACTATAACACTTATTACCCAAAACACATCCCAAGCTTGTGATAATGTCGCCGCTTTCGCTCGTAGTTAACGAGTCTACCTTTTTCGATTTCAAATCGTACTCCTTACCAAACATGCTGGTGAAATAATAGCTGGGTCCTATAGGTGCGAGACAAGTTATTCCCCAATTAAAAGAGAAATTTTCCATTCCAAAAATATCCCCTACTATGATGGGTATTAGACAAAATGTGAACCCATAAAAAAGACCTACTGAAAAGGAATTTAGTGGAAGGTTGGCGTATTGTTGGGTGCTTGAAGTAAGCAATTGACAAAAAGTTGTGCCCACGGAAGGTATTAATAGAAGCCATGACCTCGGCATTGAAAAGGATTGGGTGATAATATCACCTAGGATACCAGACAAAATTCTTCCAACGCAATTTGCAATCGAAATCATTCCTACTTGTAGTTGTTGTTGTTGCTGAATTAGCACATCAATCTTGTCACCGGTCGTTGTGATTTCCAAGTTTTGTTCAGCAATAGTGAATCCAACCAAGGACTTGACGATGTAGCCCACTGAATAAATGTACATTTGGCCCAAGGAAGCCAACGAGCCGAGAATTGCAAAAAGTAGCCAAAATTTGTAACTCTTGAACAATTCGGCTTTGGAATCAGGATTGACACTTTTTTCTCGAAGCTCCAAGGAGTGGTTATTTCTGAATGTAGAAGCGTTTCGAAGCTTATGCTCTTTGTCCGCTATGTAAACACTTGGAAAGCAAACAAAGCAAATTGCAACAATAGATATGCCAACAAATCCCAAAAACTCTGAGGTTCTCCCCGTGTAAAAGACCGAAGCAATTACAGAATAGAAAAGTGCGCTCAACCCGTACAATGCAAGGGGTAAAGAAGTTGCAACTCCTCTGATACTGGGAAAACTCACTGCGCAGCACTTTAGGCATGCAGAATTGATAAACGTTGACCCCAACCCTATTGAAAATAACCAAAAGCAGGATAGTTTAATCTGGCTGTGCTGTTGATCATATTGGCATTTCATGCCACCATAGCCCGAAATGATGAGAAGTGCGCCAATGAACAGCGACAACGTGTAGCCTCTGCGATCAACTACGGCACCGGAAATTGGCCCTGCGAGTGCCGTTCCAATTGTGCCCCAGAGAGCTATTTTGGAGGAGTCCGATGCTGAGTAATGCAATTGCTCTGCTAATTGTGGGCTGTACGACGAATAAAGGTACAATGTTCCGCATATTAGTCCTAAGAAGGTGCATGATAGTAGAACAAGAACTCTCTGCACGTTTCGTGATATCATGCTAATTTCGATCTTTCATAAATAACAATTGTGTTGTTAAAGATGCGATTAAATGGTAGGGTGTAGTTTTACTTCTCAACACTGACACGCGTAAACTAGTTGGACTGTTTTTGTTGGAGACTTTTTTATGTTTCCTTTTTTTTTGTTGTTGTTGCGCTGATCTTGTGCTGGACAGATCTAGTCTTTGCATACAACCACCACCTCTCACTCATATGTGTGGTAACAACTGGCAAGAGAATGTATCTATTAGAGTTGATAGAGATTTCTGCAGGTTGTATATTTCTGAGAAAACACGAAGAAGGAAGAGCAGAGAAAATCAAACATGGATGAAACTACAGAAACCTCTTCATTTCAGCTTCGTCGATGCCCATAGAGTTCTAGGACAGGTGGGTACTGTTAGTAGTTCATTCTTTGGGTAGGAAGGAGCAAAAAAAACGTACCAATATGCTCTTTGTCTCTGTGATATCAAGCACCGTGCCACGAAGTGACTTAAACTGTACGTATGTTGTTAGTATGTGGTGTTCTTCTAACTCATGGTCTCAACTTACAATCTCTTTGTATTGCTTGCTAACACGTCTCAACTGGGAAATGTGCGAATTTGTGTCCTTGATATTAAGGGGATTATTACGAGGATGTTGCTGTTGGTTTCTCAAAACTTCTAACTCTGTCTTAGCTTCAACAAGTCTCTGGCTGATTTCGCTGTTGGAAGGTGTTAACTTGAGATTTTTCAATTCTTGAATTGAAGGTTAGTCCACAGTCTACTCAAGTTCACCTTTTTGTGAATGTACGTACCTGTTGCAAGTTCGTTCAATTCAACCTCGACCTCAGCAGTCTCCTTCTCAATCTGTGGAACTTCATCCAATAGCTCTGTATACGAACTCTCTAGTTCTTGTGACAACATTTTGAAACAGTAGTAGCTAGTCTTCCCCACCGTTTTAACAATGAGCTCCTTCTCTTTGACAAGGGTTGCTAACCCCTTGCTCAATTTTTGTTTCGGGACCTGATTGTGCAAGTTCAACAAAATATCATTAGTCGAATATGGTCTGTATTGGGCTTTCATGTAGTTGCTTATGATGGCTTTGATGTTGTCTATATCTTGAGCTTTCTTTGTTTGTGGCATTTTGGTGTTAGTGCTGATACGGTGTTAGATATAGATATCGTGTGGGATCAAAACAGAAAATGTTGACAATTTCCTCAAAGTTTTGCAACCAGAAATCTTTAGTTGGGGCTAAATGAAACTAAAGTGGCCAGTTACTCTATACTCCCACAGTTACACCAAAGCTTAAATACTTCCAGTGTTGTGAGATTTGTCTTGACTAGAGAGCTCATGCAGTCGTTGTCAATTTAGAACATTTGAGGTGACCATTTCTTCAAGCTCTTAATGTGTTGATAACTTTGAAGTTAACAAAACAAAACATCTTCTTCGTAAAATTGTTGCGAATTTGTGGAAGTTGTGGCAATTCATAGATCTTTTTCAAGGCACAAATTAATTGCGGGTTGCTTTCAAAGTTCAGTATGATATATTTCAAATGCTTCTCTTTCGAATAATACTAGTTACAGACTCTTAACCTTGCACAGAGCATGAGATAGAAAAAATGCCATTTTAGTATGGTGTGCTAAGTAGTGCAATTTTTGAAAACCTCAAAATGGAGCAAGATGCTTAAAAATGATATTTGCGTATCTCCAGAGGTGTCTCTACATATAAGTATGTTTATCTTTGATATACTAGACTAAAACGTTCATCTAGCGGTGCTTGAAAAGTACTCATAATTATGGGAAAGGGGCAGATTTTTGGATTTTTTCGCATCATGTAAGTCCAACTCTCAAGTGCAGTTCATAAAAAAATTCCCAATCAATCTAGTAGAACCGGCTGAAATATACACTCATTATTTGAAATATGTATACACATATCTTGACTATTCTATCTAAGGGTGCGAATTCTATGAATAAGCTTTCACTCAATTATTTAGGGTCACTATTAGTCGTCTATATCTTCAGACAAGGACGCAGCTCCAAATGATTCAGCCA
>NW_026261341.1:0-17357 GCF_024610275.1 Lodderomyces theae
TGTTTGGTCCTTGGTCTGTAAGATGACATCTCTTGGGTGATGGCGCGCGATCTCTATGGGAAGTTTCTCGATGGAGGAGGGGTAGGAGGAGGTTTTCGTGTGTGAGTCACGTGTGGTGAACTTTGAAAGTTTTGTAGTGTAAAATTTATTCTCTCTTATACATACGCTTCCTTTACTCTACAAAACCTATGCAAATAAGAAAAGCGTTAGTAATCTGTGTCAANGGTCAGATACTCTGTGAATGAGTCTGTACTGCAAGCTGAAGTCTATTAACAAGTTCTTGGGAGTGTCGGTCGTTCAATGGCAAGAGACCTAATCATTACACCCTTTGTACACAAACTCATACTCAAGTCATGAGCACATAATCTATGAGCTGTTGACTTGGAGTTTTCAAGACGTTTTTCTCTTCTATGTATTCATGGATAGAAGTAATAGTGAAAGTTAGTAAGTTGACATATAATGCCAAACAAAGCGTAGCTGACTGAGCCAGACCCATATCACAGCACACGAGTCCGGAACAATTAGAGCGTAAATTAGGTCGTGTACATTAGCACATGAAAGTTGTTGCGAGAGAGAAAAAGCAAATCTAATTGGATCTCTTCGTCATTCGAAACCTCACCGTCTGCTAATCAAATCAAATCATTCGCTACATCTTCCATCATTAATCAAGCCCACACGACAGGTAATAATGACGGAAAAAGAGGAAGCAGTGTTCCGTTCAGCGGACATGTCGCTTGTGCAGATCTTTGTACCCACCGAAGTAGCTAGAGAAACCATTTACAAAATCGGACAATTAGATATCATCCAATTCAGAGACTTGAACTCGAAAGTTAATGAGTTTCAAAGATCTTTTGTCAATGAATTGAGAAAATTGGACAATACTGAAAGACAGTACCGCTTGTTCAAGCAAGAATTGGACTATAGAGACATTCCTGTGAAGATGTATCCTTATGAGTTTGTTATACCACAACAGTCCGACATTGACGATTTAGTCGAAAGTGGGCAGTTGTTGGAGGATCGCGTTGTTCAATTGAGGGACTCTGTTGAATCATTAAACAAGAATCAAAACAATTTGAAACAGTTCAAGTTTACAATCTTGGCAGTGAATAAATTTTTCCATTACCAACTCGGTGGAGCTAGCGGTGGCTCCAATGCGATTGAAAGGACATTGCTCCCTGAGCTTGAGGAGCTGCGTTTATCTTCAACTTCGGCCTCGACTTCGCAATTCATCTCAGGAGTCATCAATCGTGACAAAGTGGGGATCTTGCAACAGATCTTGTGGAGAATCTTGAGAGGTAACTTGTACTACCATAGTGAAGAATTACAAGAAGAGATTTATGATGCCAAACACAATGCATATGTTGCAAAAAACACATTCATCATTTTCTCGTATGGGTCCCTTGTGCATGAGAGAATTGTAAAAGTTTGTGAGTCTTTGGACGCTCAAGTTTATGACGTGGATAAGAGTGAAGAAGCTAGATCCAAACAGTTGTCTGAAGTCAAGTTAAAATTAGAAGACTTGGCTGCTGTCTTATCTGAATCGGAGAATGCATTGACCTCGGAATTGATTGCCATCAGCCAAGATCTTGGAAAATGGTGGGAAATCATTGCAAGAGAAAAACAGGTTTACAAAACAATGAACCGTTGTGATTACGATGGGGCAAGAAAATTGTTACTTGGAGAAGGTTGGACTCCGACCGACTCTGTAGGTGAACTTACGCAGGTTGTCAAAGAGTTTGATCAAACACAATCGATCCCATCCATTGTCAATGTCTTGAGCACCAATAGAACGCCGCCCACGTATGTTCGTACAAACAAGTTTACTTATGCGTTCCAAGCCATTTGTGATGCGTATGGTACACCAAGGTACAAAGAGATCAATCCGGGCTTGCCCACAATCATTACATTCCCGTTCATGTTTGCAATCATGTTTGGTGATTTGGGTCATGGGTTTATCATGTTTTTAGCAGCAGCATTTTTAGTCTTGAATGAGAAAAAGTTGAGCGGAGTCAAGAAGGACGAAATTTTTGACATGGCGTACACTGGTCGTTACATTTTACTATTGATGGGATTTTTTTCCATGTACACGGGGTTCATTTACAACGATGTCTTTTCAAGATCAATGTCATTTTTCAAGAGTGGTTGGGAATGGCCAGAAAAGTTCAAGATTGGTGAAACTTTAATTGCCAAGGAAGTTGGAACCTATGTGTTTGGAATGGATCCAGCATGGCACGGAACGGAGAATGCATTATTATTTTCCAACTCGTACAAGATGAAGTTGTCAATCTTGATGGGTTACGCGCATATGACTTACTCCTACTTTTTCTCAGTCACAAACTATGTCTATTTTGATTCAGTTGTTGATATTGTTGGTAACTTTATCCCTGGATTATTGTTTATGCAAGGTATATTCGGGTACTTGTCCTTGGTTATTGTTTACAAATGGACAGTCAATTGGGCCGAGTCAAAGTACCAACCACCAGGTATCTTGAACATGTTGATATCTATGTTTTTGTCACCAGGAAATGTTGAGGAGCCATTTTACCCAGGACAAGCTACTATTCAAATTTGGTTGGTTGTCATTGCATTGATTTGTGTGCCTTGGTTACTTTTTGTCAAGCCATTATGGTTGAAGAGACAATTGGATAGAGAAGCCAAACAACATGCTCAGTATTCGTCATTGCCCAATGATGAAGAAGCAGGGGGGTCCAACGGCTCTACATACAATGGCGACAACGACAACGACAACGACAACGACAACGATGACGATGACGAAGGTGAGGAGCATGAAGAGCATTCATTTGGTGATATAATGATTCATCAAGTGATTCATACTATTGAGTTTTGTCTTAACTGTGTCTCACATACAGCCTCTTACTTGAGATTATGGGCGTTGTCGTTGGCTCACGCGCAGTTGTCTACTGTGTTGTGGTCCATGACCATTAGCAAAGCATTTGGTCCCACCGGAGTGTTTGGTGTAATTGCTGTGGTGTTTTTGTTTGCCATGTGGTTCACATTGACGGTTTGTATCTTGGTGGTCATGGAGGGAACCTCGGCTATGTTGCATTCCTTAAGGTTGCATTGGGTTGAGAGTATGTCCAAGTATTTCGAAGGTGGGGGTGTGCCATATGAGCCATTTGGATTCAAAGGTTTATTAGATAGTGTGTTCTAATTACTGCAAAAGGCAATCAAGTCGCGAGAGTCTTGCCTAGTGCTGTAAGCAATGTATACAAATCGACAAAAGTATTAGTCATTTCAAAACTTGATCTGTAGTCGAATAGCCGGTAATATTATAAAAGATCTGGCTCCGGATAGGAAAAGATCGAGAGAGTGCGGTGGAACCGAGGGTATAAAAAAACTGTGGAATTTTTGGGATCCAGACCGCAGTATACTTGGTATACATTAAGTGTGTGTAATCGCACAAATGGTAGCAAATTCATTGTTACACAAAGACCATACAGCCACAGTGATTAGTACCTAGATTTTGAGGCTGTACCACGTGTTGAGACAATAGCCTTGTGCAAAGAACCATAATACCAACGCTATTCCTCAAGACTATTAAACTATTCAGAATTGCCTCCTTACGTCTCCCCGTTCCAAGCGCTGGTTAGAATGCTTGCCCGATAGATTCAGGTGCAAGCATGGCGTGCATACATGTTATCCGTGGCAAAATTGGCGAGTAACATTCCTTGCAAAAATTACGCCACATTCCAAGTAGTTGTCATTGCTGTAGTAGTAGTAGTAGTAGTAGTAGTTGTTGTTGTTGTTGAGCGATGTAGCGTTTTGTGGGCACTGCAATTTCTTGAACACCAATGAATTCAACAAGAGACAGTAGAGGTTACTTCACGAATTAGGAAATGGATTGGCCGAAAAAGGGAACAAACCAAACCCCAGTATGTTGCAATTGTGAACAAAAAGGTAAACAGAATGGTGACTGTTTTCAAATGTCTAAAAACAAAACCTCCTATTGTTTCAACACTATACTGTTAAAGGAAGCAAACCCACGCACTGTCTTTTAATTAATGGTTTTGAGTATTACCCAAAAATGTGGTGTCTGCCGATCCCTGGCTCTATACACTCTTTCAGTACGTCTATGGTATAGTCAACATTTGCCTTTGGATTTTTGTGATCAATGCAGATGAATCTTTAACAAGGGAGGGAGGAATCTCATTTCTCCAGACTCAACATTGGTAGACGAGATAGATGTTGTCTATTTTCAACTTTCAATCTTTGTGGCACGGAGTTATTTTTAGCTGTTGCTTTTTTTTTTCTTTTCTGTGGCTGTTCCAAGGTTAAGCGACAAGCAACAACTAAGGGTACGTAGTTGAATTTTTTTTTAGACTTATGCTTTCTCAAAAGGAAAGTCTTCTAGAGTGTCGTATCCTCAAAAAGTCTCGACTGAGATGCAAGTGACACTACAAAAAGTCCTCATTGGTGCTCCTTCAACGGAAATGGAAGAAAACGTACTTCACATCTTTTGAGATTGATGAGCCACAGATCTGTTGCCACTTTGTGTCACCTATCACAAATGGGTAGGCGCACGCCTTTGACGTGCATATTGTTTATATTCATTCACTTGCACAGCAATACACTTTAGTGTGGCGCTTGCAGCATTTATGCTGAATAGATCTCTGGCAATTGCAAATACCACAGCCAGTTGCAATTTCAGGTTAATATATATATTTATGTTCTTGGTATATAAATACTGCCTCAAATTTCTCTATCTAATTTTTGCATTCACTTTCTGTCTCTTTTACCTATTCCACAAACTCAACACTTACATTCGCTTAGACAACTTACTTTACTTTCACAATGCAATTTACCAAACTCGCTGCTTTGACCGCTATCGCAGGTACAGCCGTTGCTGACTACTCCAACTCAACTTCTCCAACTTCATCTGGCACTGGTATTAAAACCACTGTCATTACAATCACTTCAGGAAACGGTACTTCAATCACCGAAATTCCAATTACTACTGGTATCACCACCGTCACTGATTTGTACACCACTTACACCACTTTCTGTCCATTGTCAACTACAGCAGCACCTGCCCCAGGTGGACAATCTACTGGTAAAGGTCCAGGCGCACAACCAACCGGTGGTGCAGCTCCAGGTGGCCAAGCTCCATCCGGAAAACCAACCGGCAGTGCAGCCCCAGGTGGCCAAGCTCCAGGCGGTCAACCCTCTGGTGCCTCTCCATCAGGAAAGCCATCTCAAGGATCTCAAACCACTCAAAACACGGTTGCTGCTCAATCATCATCAGCTCCAGCTCAAGGTTCACAAGCACCATCTGTCTCAGCTGTTTCTCAAGGTGCTGGTGCCGCCAACACTGTCCCATTCGTTGCAGGTGTCTTGGCTATGGCTGCTGCTTTGATCTAAGTCTACTTACCTTTCAGTTAGTTTGTTGACATAATGACGTTGTTGTCACTTCTACATTTCAACCACCGCGTTCAACTTTTTCTTTTTTTTTTTATTTTCATTCTATTATTTAATTTCGGTGTGATTGGATAGTTCCAGCCAATTCAGAGAAAGCTGGACCAGAGTACAAACAAGTTTTATGTTTTTTGTATTCATTTTGTTAGATTCGTCTACGTCGTTATCTGTAATGTTCTGGCGAATTTTGATATTAATCTTTCTGTATAACTTTCTAGACTTAATTTAAGAAATTGATTTACAATTAAAATTTTGGGGTAGCAATTGTTGCAGCCAAAGGTATGTAAGTGTGTTTAGTGAATAGTTCTTCAAAACTCCATGGTATCAGACTTATCAGATAATGCATTGGTGGGTGCAAATTTGCGTACAATAGAGTATCTTTGGATTTCTAACTTTGAATATTTTCTTGCCGTCTATTATTTTTGTGTGTGCAATCTTGTGTAACATAACATAACAAAACGCGACTAAAAAAAATTAAATCTTAAATTCGCCACAATCATCTACATCTCCCACACACAATTGCATTTTCATAAAGTCCAAGACCTCCTCCATCACCCTCATTCAATATCTCTATGCAACGGGTGCTTTTAAGCTGGCTTTTTGTTCCAGTTTCAATGTGGCTATTGCCAAACTAGCCATCGTATGTCAAAATCAAATTTTGGCACACTGATGTAATGAGTATAACCTTTCATCGTTGCCAGCATAGTTGGGCTTTGCTGAAGTTTACCGAAAGAGATTGAACAATCCTCTACACAGTTCCATGTTGTACGGCCCATGTCCTATTATAAACACTAATAGACTTTTGAACAAGCACTAAACATTTGGTTCTCCGTGCCCAACTCCAAAACTCCATACTCTCGTCTTTACCTCTGGTGCTCAAGTCTCCGCTCGTACGTGGTTTTACTTGGCAAATATCACCCCTCTCACGTCCATCAAATATGTTTCCCCTGACACCACCAGACGTTTGACGAAAAGCAACAACAAAGACTAGAAATAGAGTTTGCTCTATTCACTATGCACTTGTCTCCTTTCATCGACTTACAAGGAAAATTAAATGATCTCAGTTGTTGGGCACTACTAATAAAGTATAAACTTTTATTCTAGAGAGATTCAGGGGGGCTTCACTAGCCACCAATTTCTTATTGGCATTTGGCACTGCTATTTGCGGTCTACTTCCCTTGGAACAAAAAGTTGTCAAATGTACAACTTTTATCTTGAAGTCACAGCAAACTTGTCTGACGTGTTAATTCAACTTTTGGCTGTTTTCAATGTACCTCTTTCTACAATGGAATGTTGCGTTGTGGTGGTCAGAGTTGGAAAGAGATTCTGAGTCAGAATGCTTTCGCAGCGAGTAGAGCAAACGTACTGTAACGAATTAGGAAATCGAATAAACGAAAGAGGAAACTCCATAGTGAGATGTGTTTACTTTCGCTTTTCTTTTCTTTTGCTTATTGTGAAGAACAATTGGTAAAGTACGGAGAACAAAGGTGGACTGCTTATTCTGTTGACTGGTCTATAGGTTGGAGCCTGGATGAATCCAAAGTTCAAGGTGAATTCGAATTTTGGAAATTTGAGTACACAAAATTGACTCTACCTACATAGCCTCCCTTTCGTTGTCAAGATATCACATAAACACAAAAAAAAAAAAGAAATCCTTCACGGCAAAGAAGAGAGAAAGGGGTGGCGGTGTGGGGGTTGGGTGTGTGCTTTTGTTTAACTCCGCAAAAAACCTGTTGAGATTTAGTGCAACGCACAACTACCAAAGCCCTCCGTTGATCTAATAGTCTTGCAAAACTGGTTCACCAAAACCAAAGCAATGACACCGTCTTGAGCCATTTAGAACGGACCCGACGAAAATTGATGAAAGTAGCTACTGTGTAAAGACAAGGATAAGCTCTGAAATGATCTTCCCCTTTCCTCTCCCAAATGTTTAAGAAGAAATAAACAACTTTAGAAATTCGTCTCACTCAAACACTATCCCTATCTTTCGGTCCCTTCCCCCTCCCCCTGTCATTTCCTTTTTTTGATTTTTTATTTCTTTTCTTTTTTTTTTCTCTTGCTTTGCGCGTATAATTATGTTTGTGTCACAATTGTGCTCTATTAGTTATATTTCTGTTTTTGTTTTTGCTCTTTTGTTTACAAATTCCTAGTAGTGTACCCTGTACCAAAATGAAAAATCTCAATTTCCATTATCACTTTACGTTTCCATAGAGAATTCCACAATGAAAAAGGAAAAATAGCAACCCAACCTCTGCTATTATGCAACTCTGCTCGTAAAGGGAACACAGAAACTTTTACCATCGCAGCAATGCTGAAAACAATACAATTGAAAGTAAGGGCAATTGAGTCTGCACAGCAGGAGTCGGGCATAGAGCCTCCGATCTCCGCTTTCCTAGAATAGTGGGTCTTTGACAATGGGATAGAATGGGTCATACAGCGAATCCAACTGACATGAGACTGCACATAGATTGGGAAAGTGGTAAATTTGCGCCAATTACACTACCAAATGACCATTTGCTCTTCTTGTAGTCTGAATGTACGTTACACACGACAACAACTTCCCCAAATTCGATACGCAGAAGTTACGGGTTTATTGCGAGTACTTGCATGTAAACGGCATAGTCTCAGTCTCAGTTTGCATGAAATAAGCCGACAGCCAGGTATTGGTAACAGTCACTTTACTGCCATTGGTCAGCTCAAAGGTTGCAGAATGATCAAGGCACGACAACACCTGTATATTGTCTGAGAAATTGTAGATGTCTCTTATTGCAGCAGCTCTATTGCAGCTGTATTGTTCTCTTTGTTTATATGTTTATTTTGCTTGCTTGTTTGTTTTATTTATTTATTTACATTTTGTCTTGTGTAAACAGATGCAATCAAGTGTAGCTTTTACTAGTTTTAGGTGAAATTGCAGCCGTCGAAGCTTATTTTCTAGGCAATTGAAGGGATTGTTTGTTTGTGTATTTGTTTGTGTACATGATTGCTAATAATAGACTTCCTCTACTTGTATTTACCTTCATCTGTTATTTGTAGCTACAATAGAGCATGCATGCACGTGTGCAAGTCCCTTATTGTCCGTACTTTGATACAATAGCAGCAAAGATTTTGCTCTTTGGTTTACAATTTTCTTACCGATGTAGGTGGCGGTGTAGGTGTTCAGTTTGAGTAGACTATAACAGGCAGCAAATGTAAACATTCTAGTGACACAAATTCTGGAAACTCACCGATGATCAGTAGAGCAAGAGTAACTGACAAACAGCAGCCTGCGTTATTGTGAACTTTTGAATAACCATTAAGAAAATAAAAAAGAAAGAAAAGAAAAAATAAAAAAACATCCAAAGGTCCCAACTTCCACAAAATCTTGAGATTTAGTCAGAATCTAAGAATTAAAAGTTTTTTTAACTCCTCTTGCGTATTTTTCTTAACCTTTTGGGTTAAATTAAATGAATGCAAAATCTATGCAGAAAAGAAAAGAAAAGAAAAGAATTGCAGTAATATACCGTACCTAAAAGCAAAAAAAGATTTTGAAAACTCTGAATTTCACCTGCGTTTGAGATCTCGACAAAGAATATAAATACTCCCTACAACTGCCCAATTCTGTTACTTTACCTCTGCTTGTTTTCCTTTTCTTGTTTCTTCACCAGATTCACTTTACATTCGCTTAGACATACACTTTTCTTTTATCTACAATGCAATACTCCAAACTCGCTGTCTTGTCCGCTGCCGCCGGAACTGCTTTGGCTGGTTACCAAAACTCAACTGCACCAGTCTCCACCAACACTGAAGTTGAAACCACTGTCGTTACTATCACTTCATGTAAGGAAGATAAATGTACTCAAGTTCCAGTCACCACTGGTGTCACCACTGTCACCGATGTTGAAACTACCTACACCACCTTCTGTCCATTGCCAACCACTGAAGCTACAGTTCCAGCTGAAACTGAAACTGAAGTAGAAACTACTGTTGTCACCATCACTTCATGTGAAGAAAACAAATGTACTGAAGTTCCAGTCACCACTGGTGTCACCACAATTACCAATGTTGAAACTACCTACACCACCTTCTGCCCATTGCCATCATCTTCTGCACCAGCACCAGCTCCTGCACCTTCTTCTGCACCAGCACCAGCTCCTGCTCCTGCTCCAGGACAATCTTCTGCTCCAGCTCCAGCTCCAGCTCCAGAGTCCTCTGCTCCAGCTCCAGCTCCAGCTCCAGAGTCCTCTGCTCCAGCTCCAGCTCCAGCTCCAGAGTCCTCTGCTCCAGCTCCAGCTCCAGCTCCAGCACAATCTTCTGCTCCAGCACCAGCTCCAGCACAATCTTCTGCTCCAAACACCGTTGCTGCTGAATCATCTGCCGCTCCAGCTCCAGCTCCAGCTTCTGAACAACCAACCACCCAAAGTACTGTTGCTGCTGAATCATCCTCAGCTCCAGCTCAAGGTTCACAAGCACCATCCGTCTCAGCAGTTTCCGAAGCTGCTGGTGCCGCCAAGTCAGTTTCATTTGTTGCCGGTGTCTTGGCCATGGCTGCAGCTTTGATCTAATCGGGCTAAGCTTGTTGAATTTGTCTAGTGGACATTACAAGTTTTCTTTTTCTACAATTTATCTGCATCGATCAATTTTCCACAAGCATCAACTTTTCTTGTTGATCATTATTATTAACAGCATTTCGGTATTAATGGACATTTTCTGGAATTTTAATTTTATTTTATTTTTTTTTTTTTTTTCATGGTTGGATTCTACCACGATGTTGCCGTGGTGTATCCTCAATTTACATCTGTAAGTAGCACTTTTGTATAAGTTTTCTGTTCTATTAATTTCAGAATACAAAATGGTTTTCGGTTTTTCAAAGTGGGAAAGAGAAAGAATGTAGTATATTTTCATAAACTCTTATGTTTTTATTGTAGTGGATGTAAATTTGCAAAGATTTCACTCATACTTGCTTTTGTGTTACTGTATCAGCCTGATGACTATAAAAGTTTAACTTTGCAATATAAGCTATGATGGCAAACCTTCTGTTGATATGCCTTCGCTTGTAAGGTAAGATCTTAGCAACTACTGCTTTACTCTACTCTCCATTACAACAAGTTTTGGAAATCTCGGCGTTCATCATATTTCTTTTACATTACATTGCCATGAAACTAATGTTTATTGTTTTTGGTTTATTTTTATACCAAAAATGGAACATAGAACCTCAAGACCAGTGAGTCAATGTGGTTCATAATACAAGTGTTTTCAGGTCTAGATGCTTGCATTCGCTTCCCAGAAGGACACAGGGCTCAACTTGCCAAGATTCTTTGCTTCTCCAAATATGGAACGTTTTTGCAAGCAATTTTCTTTTTTCTCCGCGTTTCGCCAAAATTTAGAATTTGTAAACAAATAAATAAATAAACAAGTAAACAAAGTAAACAAAGTAAACAAAGTAAACAAGTAAATAAGTAAATAAGCTAAACTTGTCCTATTTTTATAAGGCCCAGTAAACAGATGGCCCCCATGCATACATTGAAGATACATATACGGAGTTTAGTTGCAAACGAGAAATACGTTTGAGGAGATGTATTGTTGCTAGTGTCGTGGTCATTCGCTAAAACTCCCTGTTCAAATGACCCGCGTGCTGTGGCCGTCTTTCGGAGCTATGAAAGGCGTATCACTCTTTTTGGTTTTGTGGTTGTGCTTTGCCTCAGGGTTCAAAGTACGGTAAAGATGGGTGCAAATACTGGCAAAATAACCGGTGGTCATTCCCTTTCAGGATCATTATAAATACTGGTCAATTCGCCGCCAAATTTACAATGGAGGTGCCGGTTTGCTACACCACTCAGTTGACCAGTAATGAAGTTATCAAAGATAGTTGCACTCTCAACCTTGGTTGCTACCGGTTATGGATTTGGTTTCAATCGTCGCGACACAACGTCTGATGTGTCGTCATTACCCACTGGTTTGACTTATGGTACTGCAAGCGGTTCTGTGCCACCTGTTTCCTTGCCATCTCCGATCTCGAGTGATGCAATTCCATCGGATTCACTTCCATCATCTATTCCCGGTTCTATTCCACCAGTATCCTTGCCATCGCCAATCTCAAGCTCCTATCCACCAGGCTATTTCCCATTAGCACTCTCTGATTCCATTCCACCAGTTTCCTTACCTTCACCTATCTCAAGTGATTCCATTCCACCAGTTTCCTTACCTTCACCTATTTCAAGTGATTCTGTACCACCAGTTTCTTTACCTTCACCTATTTCAAGTGATTCTGTACCACCAGTTTCCTTACCTTCTCCTATTTCAAGTGATCTGGTCTCATCTGTACTTTTGCCAACTACAACTTCTGGTGACACCAGTCCACCAGTCTCATCGCCTTCGCCTGTTACGGTATCGCTGAGCACAACACCTACTGTATCACTTCCAACGGTATCATTTAGTGACTCAGTTGAGTCGTCAAGTACAACATCTGAGAGTGACAGTTATTCATCCTCATCAAGCTCAGACGCGTATTCATCCTCACTGGATGAGATCACAACCACCATTACAACTACTGAGATCACAACCACCACCTGCCATAATGATGACTGCCACACCGTCACCATTACTACTGGCGTCACAACCATCACCGAGACTGGTACCACGTACACCACGTGGTGTCCGATTGAAACTGAGACAATAACAGTCCCGTCCACTACAATCGAAACTACTTGTATCACAATCACTGAATGTGACCACCACGGCTGTTCAACCAAACCAGTCACGACTGGAGTGACAACAATAACAGAGATTGAAACAACTTATACCACGTGGTGCCCCATCCCCACAGAAACCGTCACAATTCCAGAGACAACCATTGTAACAATCACTGAATGCAAGTATGATTATTGTACCACAAAGCCTGTTACTACTGGGGTCACGACTATTACCGATGTTGAAACAACTTATGTGACTTGGTGCCCATTGCCAACTGAAACTGTAACTGTGCCAGAAACAACAGTTGTTACAATCACAAAATGTGAAAATGATGTTTGTACAACGGCCCCAGTAACTACTGGTGTAACTACAATTACTGAAGTTGAAACAACCTACACCACTTGGTGCCCATTGCCTATTGAGACGGTTACAGTTCCAACTACAACTATAATCACTATGACCTGGTGTGAGTATGGTGAATGTACCACAGCCAAAGTCACCACGGGTGTAACTACAATTGCCGATCATTGGACAACGTACACCACCTGGTGTCCAATCACGACCTCAACAACCTCTTTGCAACCACCACCACCACCACCAATTTCTTCATCTGCACCTCCACCACCACCACCCCCGGCACCGTATGAAACTACTGAGACGGAAATCATAGCTACTACAATCACCATCACTTCTTGTACTGATTACCATTGTGTTCCCGTTGTAATCACCACTGGTGTGACAACTCACACCGAGTATGATACTACGTACACAACATATTGTCCCTTACCAGACGAGACTACATACACCTATCACTCGTCAGATAACACCACAGTTCCACTCCCCTCAGACGAAACTACAGTCACTATTGATCCAACAGAGGAATCTACAATCTCAATATCAACCGTTGATCCATCGTCTGGTTCAGAAACTTTCTCCACGTTCCTTTCGGATGGAGACTCAACGGACTCATCTGTTGTCAGTGGAATTTCAAAGGGAATCACATCAAGTCTGGACACGTTTAGCGATACAACTACGTGGGACACGTTTGAGACACCATCCAGTGAATCTGGCATCTTTACAATCTTGCCAATCTCTGAATCCAGTGGTATTGTAGCTAGGGAGGTGGACAAGGACGTTTCAGCGATATCAAATTCCGGGTCTTATAACAAGTTGTCAGTGTTTGTGGGAATTTTGGCCATATGTTTCTTGATGATTTGAGCCTTTTGCTTGAACGATTGAAATCAAATTGCGTTTCATTTTGTCACTCATTTTTGCTATTCAGTTCGATTTATGATGAGTGTGGCATCAGGGGATTAACAATTGGGCGATACTTACAAGGTAGTAAGCTCATGCGTTGTTGATTATCATTGTTGCCGTTCTTTAATTGCGATACATTTCGGTTTATACATATATATCTTTGGGAATACATGTTTTCGGTAGTGAATTCATCGTAGAATGAACATTTACACAAATCATTACAAAATTCTACCCTGTCTAATATTACAAATATAGGTCGTCATTTATATCATAAACTTTCACCTCTTCTCTGTCTTGGCCAGTCGCCGAAACATCTTCATTGCTCGTATCCAAACCACTCACTTTATCATCAACATTGAACTCGTCAACTAGCAACTTGAATCGATCTTGCAAACGCACCGCATTGACATCACTTACTCCGTATACTTTGATATTGGCAATTTTCACATCATGGGAAAATTTAAAGTAGATGTCCTTACCAGCAATTTGTTGATTCACGAACTGGATTGGCATCTTTATATGGTTGATTCCCTGCCGTATTTGACTTGTTTTGATAAATTTGAACTTACATGCATTCACATTGTGGTCTGCCAAATCTTCAACTTTGGGGAACTTCAATATGTCAAAACCCGCTTTAGTATGCGGTTTGAACCCAATTGATACACGCACTGGACTTGGTGCATCGTCGTTCTCTAGTTGGATTAGAATGTCAGTAGGTATAATAGCTGCACTCAATCGTACACCTAGCTCATCACCACCTTGCCAAGCAGTGTCATCATCTAAAAGAGCATGAACTGCATTGTTTCCATCTTGCAAATCCTTGGCAAAGATAATCCATCCGTACCACATTTTTTGAAACAAATTGTGCTTGTCCAAATTTGATGTCAAGAATCCGAGTATTCGTGAACCGCGGTTGTAGTCGGCGTAGTTGACAAGCTTTGATCCTTTTGACACAAATTCAAGCATAGAGTTGATCCAAACTTTGTTGCGAGAGAAGGAACTCTTAAATGGATCCGTGGTTATGGTATCATTAACAATGTTTAAACCATCAAGTATTTTATCCACGTTCTCCCCTACCCGAAGAGTGATTTCGTCGATTGAGTTTGAAATGGCTTGGTCAACATACTCCTTCAATTCATCCACATTTTCTAGCCTTTTATCTGGTTGGAGCTCCTTTAGTTTCTCCTCGATAAAAGACTTACCGTAGGAGTCAAGAAACAGGTTCAAAAATTGATGAAAATGGGGAGACACTTGTACTTGGCCGTGTTTCATATAAATCAACTTCTCAGTATCACCTTCTGCCGCAGGCTTCTGTTTCAAATTTTGAAATTTCGAGTTTATTTGATCCAATTGGGATTCTGTATACCGCTGAAGCTCCCGCAATGATTTGTCAAAACTCTCGATTCTCGTATTTACACTTCCAAGGTCAACTTTCGGATTGTGGGTTGATTGAGATTTGGTATTCCACATCAAGAACAACGTCACCAAAAGAACCATCAAATAGGCTATAACAAACCACACAAGGAACAGCTTCCCGCTTACTTTTCCTTTACTATGCGTCACTATGCTGTTCTTATCTGCGGTGTCGTTGTCCTCTCTCTCATCGTGGTCAGTGGTCTTCTTCAACCTTGGTGATTCAATTTGTGGAATGTATTGAGGCTCCTCCGAAAGTCTTCTCTTGTAGTCCAAGTACTCACAATCCTCACTGTCTTCATCATTAGAAAATTCATTATATGTGTCTTCATCACTCAATACATAATCGTCGTCTTCATCTTCATTGTAATCATTCTCGTACTGGTTGTTAATGAACTTCAAGTATGATTCATTCAATTCCTCTTCATTTACAAAGTCTTCTTGCTTGCCGTTCAAAGTCATTGATATCTCTGTTTCTACATCATACTTGGCAGCTCCACTGCGACGATTCAGCTGATTGACCGGTTCACTCATACGGGTATTTCGATGCTCATTGAATTCCGGCTCCTTTATTGGTGATCGTATAGGATTCGACTTTCCAATCATCTGCTTCAAATGAATAGAGTGTTCATCATCTGCGTCGTTGATGAATCTCGGCAACTTGGTAAACGCAGATGTCATTTGGTTTTAGGGGATCCAATGATGAAGATAGAATAAATGAGCTAGAATGGAAAATGGAGATTTTGCGCTTTCAAAGAGAAAAATCACGACAATCAGAGACGCGTGCATAGTCCATCACGTGAAGGATTGAAAGCTAAGAAATAAAAAAAATAAAATAAAATAAAATAAAATAAAAATGGTACCCAATCCCATACTGTGCAGCAAGTTTCAAATGGCATTAATGTAGTTTATTTGAACCATTGAGTAGTCTGTACCAGTTTATTCCTGTATATGAGCTGTTCAGAAAATGCCTGTGACGTTTTGATGCTTGTAGCTCTATCATGAGGTCCTAAACAGTCATCAAATTCCCCGAAACGGACTTTTCCCCACAGTAGAAATTCAATTTTCAATCAAGGAAACCCTAAAGAAACCTCACATGGACGTGGCCACTTTGATACTTCGCTCACATAAATATCTTCTGGCTTGATCTTCAAAGCGTTTACTATTACAACAGCTACAGCCATGACTACATTGATCAGCTTGCCGGCCGAAGTGTTACAAGATCTTTTCCAAAACATTAACCAGCACCAAGCATTGGCGCTTGCGCCCTTGCATTCATATTTAAATTCATTAACAAAGGCAAAGCTATATCACAGAATTTTGGTATACAAGTCCTCTCAGTTGGGAGCTAGTTTCGAGGGACCAACAGGAAGAATGGTTGATGAATTTCGGTATCATAAAACTATCAACAATCTTAAAAGCAATTCCTACACCATCATATCAATCAACACACTTGAAAAATACATGACGAGAATGGAAAAAGATCAAGTTATTACCCGATTTGAAATTATGGAATGCAATTTTATGATATTGGATTGCATTCTTAGATACTTCACTTCTATCAAAACTTTGGAGGTCATTCTGCAAGATTCTGCGTATTCTAGACATAGTTTCCACGAATGCCTTCGTATATACCTGAATTCCGTAAGGCCAAAAACTTGTTATTTGCCCCATAAGGATCCATATAGGTATGGATTTTTGAATGAGGATTATGTTACGAAGCTCAAAATTTTGGATTTTCAGTTGCAGGAAGCATTTGAGTTTGTTGAGCAATTACACGGAGTCAAAGAGTTAGTTCTCGATTTCTACCATCGGAGGTCTGAAATTGCTTACTTTGACTTTCGGTCATCGTTAATGCTTCAAAAACTACACTTGGCGGAACTTCCACAAAAGTCTGTCTCTTATTTCAGCGATGCTTTCTGCGTTAAGAAATTACTGGAGTTGACGATCCTGGGCGAACTATTTCCAACTCAGATATTCAAAAACCGCGATTTCAGCGCCGAGACTCCAAACCTAATTCAGCTTTCTATTCTATTTAAAGACGAGTATGCCTTGTTAGCGCTCCAGGACATGCAAAAGCTTCGACACTACTCCTTGAAGGCTCTTGTTGTTTCTACCTACGAATGTGGCCAAAATTTTGCCAACGCAGTGTGTGAATTGCGTGCTCTGTTTCCTCTAGCAAGCATCAATTGGTGGCACAACTCGGAAAAGTTCTTGTTGGATCATTCATGCGATGTTCTTGCGGCATTCAGCCCACTGCTAGCTACCAACATTGTGGGATGCCATATACGCCAAAGGTTCTCAAGCACTTTATCACGAGATGTTATTATCCATTTAGATTGTGGAAAAAAAATGATAATGAAGTTGAAACACTACTATTCGGACTTCGAATTGAGTCAAATTCACAAAGGTACGGAACTGCGTGAGTATCATATTTTGAGTGACAACATAAACGGTAAATACTGTTGAAGTATGGTAATTCAAGGAATCTTTTCAATAAAGTTTCTTGTAAATTACACAGGACCTTGCCAAGGAAAAATTACTAATCGCAATCTAAATTAAGGTTTGCAATTTATTTAATATAA
>NW_026261369.1:0-26678 GCF_024610275.1 Lodderomyces theae
GATTGTAAAAAGAAGTAGCACTAATAAGACCTACAGAAGTGGCTTTCTATTTCACTAAGGAAACAAAAAAAGTGGGACACATATTGACTTTTATGAGAGCTAAAAAGAAAAAATAGCAAAAAAGAAATTAAAGGTCCTAACCAGATTCGAACTGATGTTGTTCGGAAGTTTGACTAATTTAATCAAAACCGAAAGTGATAACCAAGCTACACTATAGGACCACTGCACCACAAAGAGTGATTTCTGCTTTAAAAGTTTTNAAAGTGATAACCAAGCTACACTATAGGACCACTGCACCACAAAGAGTGATTTCTGGTCAAAAAGTTTTTTGGTTTAATAAACTAGTATATCTTTAGTCAGATGATCAATGTTTGCACCATCCGTCATTCCCTCTATAATCACGAAGTTTCCTTCATTTCGCCTTGTTACGGTCTCAATTTCACTAAAATATATTTATAATTGCAAATCACAAAAAATGTCGTTGGGGCACTTTTAAGGATTGTTTGATGAATTCAAAATTCAGATGAAATTTGCAAGAATAATTTGACGAAAATTACAAAAAATCTAGGACTCCATCAGCGGAATTCATTAGCTAGACAAGCATCCAGCCATCCAAAAATAAGCTAGAATGCTGTTCTTAAAGCAATTCGTTCATTCACATGAACTAACTCTTTATATCTACAGTAGTCGAAGACGTATCGAGATAATGACTAGTGTAGCAATCAGTCCCCCCTCCCCTTTCAAGGAGGCATTACACCCGCTGAAATTACAGCAAGAGTCTAGTTTCCATACTAACAACTATATATACATAATCGCCAAGAAGTATACAATATAAAATCACCTATTCTGGTAGATAAGGGGTTAGTTGAATCATGTGCGGATATATAAAAATAGAAGTGTAAAAAAAAAAAACATTACGCAAATATCGTTTATGGAAAATCCTTCGTTGTCTTTTTTTTTTTTTTTTTTTTTTTTTTTTACCTTTTTTTTATTTTTTTTTTTTTTTTTTTTTTCCAACGCGTTTTCAACAAAATCACTGTCTTCATCATATCTAAGAGATTGACTACTATCGAACATGGCAGTAACAAGGGCAAATGCTAGGTTGATCAGGTTTGTGATATTTGCCGTGGTCTTAATCGGATGCGGGTATCTCCTTACCAAAGGGTCAACGTATGAGCCACCTCAAGTTAAGCAACAACAAGGGGTTGGTGCTTCCAAACTTCAACAGCAGCAACAACAACAGCAACAACAACAGACACCACCTCAAGCTGGTGCCCCGCCTTCAAAGGCTCAGCAGCAGCAACAACAGCAACAGCTTCAGAAACCGGCAGCTCAGCAGCCACCACCAGCTAAAGCCAACACTCCCGGAACTCAATCAACTGACGATTTGAAATATACACCTAAAAACATGGGCCCCGTAGCCAAAGCATTCCTTGGAGAAGACAAACAAACACCACAATACATTCCCCAAAAGAACATTGACCCAGCCACTTACACCCCCAATGACAAGATCAAGGCTGCGTTTGTTGGATTGGCACGTAATCAGGACTTGAATGGGTTCTTGGCCTCCATCAAAACCATTGAACAGCGCTTCAATAACAAGTTCCATTACGATTGGGTGTTTCTCAACGAAGTTGAGTTTAGTGAAGAGTTCAAAACGACGATTTCCAATGCTGTTAGTGGTGAGGCGAAATTTGGTTTGATCCCCGCTGAACACTGGTCGTACCCTGAATGGATCGATCAGGAGAAGGCAGCTTTGGTGAGAGAGGATATGAGGGATAGGAAGATCATTTATGGGGATTCGGCAAGTTACCGTCACATGTGTCGATTCGAGTCGGGTTTTTTCTGGAGACAGGATATCTTGAAGGATTACGAGTATTACTGGCGTGTTGATCCTGATGTCAAGTTGTTTTGTGATATCGATTACGATGTGTTCAAGTGGATGAAGGATAATGATAAACAGTATAGTTTTACCATTTCGTTACCAGAGTATAAGGAGACGATTCCAACGTTGTGGCAAACCACAAAGGAATTCATTGACAAGAATCCAAATTACCTTGCCCAGAACAATATGATGAATTGGTTGAGTGACGATGGCGGAAAGACGTACAATGGATGCCATTTCTGGTCCAATTTCGAAATTGCCAGCTTGGACTTCTGGAGAAGCGACGCGTACAAGGCATATTTCGAGTACTTGGATAAAGCAGGTGGGTTCTTTTATGAGCGTTGGGGTGATGCTCCTGTGCATTCTATCGCCGCAGCGTTGTTTTTGCCAAAGGAGAAGATCCATTTCTTTGAGGATATTGGGTATTTCCACGTCCCGTTCAATAATTGCCCAGTTGATGACAGAATTAGACAAGAGAGAAACTGTGATTGTCTTCCAAAGGATGATTTCACTTGGAAGGCTTATTCTTGTACTACAAAGTATTACAAGGTTAATAATTACAAGAGACAAAAGAACTGGGAGAAATTTACTTAGGTAAGTAGAAAGATACGCTTAACTTGCGGATACTTTGAATCAATGATATTGACAGCTTCTACATTGGGACTTTATATTTCTTGTTTTTTTTTTCTTTTTCTTTCTTTTTGTTATCACGGGGAAACCAATTGTACATGTGTATATCAAATTCAGAAAATGCTCATTCCCTTGTGCAGCCCTCAACACTTTCATCTCTACAACTTTCAACTTCATTAAACGTAGCTAGTGTTCATCGATATGGGGTATAAAAGTATGTAATATATATATATATATTTGATGAAAACAACTCTTGTTCTTTTTTTTTTTTTTTTTATTTAAAAAAAAAGTCTAAATCTGATGCAACAACTTCTTTATATTTTTAAGCTTGATCATTGTACCCATTGTAAATGGCAAATCTCGAAAACCAACTATTGTTCTTTTCTCTGTTTCCCTTGGGAACTCTAACCAACCAGTAGAGAAATACCGTTGCAATCATATTGAAAACAATAAAGGCAATAAAAATCCCAACATCGCGACCGAAATTGTGTATGGAAATATTGATGCTCTTCAAATACTGATTTGTCTTGTCCATTGGACAATATTCACAACTATCGGTAGCGTCAGGATTCGTCAAGTACCCACCAGCAATGGAAATGTAAGCTCCCATGTAGTCCTTACATTTTTGAGTTCCTGGTTGTTGAGGTGGGAAATGCAAATACTCATTTTTGGAGCAATGAATCTCGGAATTACCAACACCAATTGACAACATTGCCGAAATAAGATAGGTGAATGGGTTGCAGCGGTAAAGGAAGATCCAAAAACGAGGCATAAAGTCCTTGGTGGCAATAACACCGCAAAATGTCATGCACACGGTGATTAGGAATGAAATGATATTTGCTGCATTGTCAGCCAACTGATTGAACGAAATGCACAACTGAGCCAATGTTGAGCTATAAACAAACATCAACGTCATGGCAACCCACATCAATGCTCCACGCTGCTCAATGGCACTTCCAGCATTACGGTACATACCAACTGGGTAGTACCAAACAAAAAATGAAATGGCAGCCGCAGCAATTTGGTACGGAATTTCTGAAGTGATTTGAGCGGCAATAAACGCAAGCCAGGAAAATGTCTTTGATGGATGTTCTCTTGCCTCAAACAAGTCACGTTGAGTAACAAACATTGGGACATATTGTTGTGCCAAAGTGGTCATAACAACAAACAACAAGAAAATCGACAACATCTGATTTTGCAATCCTTGCATGGAGTTTTTCGATTTGAAGAAAGTAAATCCGTTAAACAAAGAACACAATATGGCCATGGCAAATTTGGAGTAGATATACGAGGGGGTACGCCAGTACTGTTGAAACAACCTCTTCAACACATAAAAGTATTGTGTCATAAGCGGAGCAGCATATGTCCTCCTTGCCTCCTTTTCATCACTCCACAACTTCTTTGTTGAAGGCGTGGTTGTACCGCTTGGGGCATGGCCATAACCAACAGCCCCAGTACCCATTTGTTCCAACTCATCCAATTCTCCTTGAACAGCACGGTATTCTGGTGAGTTTAGCCACACTTGGTGGAAATCCTTAACGGCAGTGGACCCAGGTGCGGCACCAATCACATGCAACATCCATTCTGCTGGATTTGCATCAGCAGGACATTTAGGAGCACCATTGCGTTCAAAGTAATCAATCAAGGTTTGGCACTGGTAACCAAAGTCACCAAAGTAAACAGTTTCACCACCACTACGAAGAAACAACAAACGATCAAACTCTTCCAACAAAATTGACGATGGCTGATGGATGGTGCACAAAATGGCTTGACCATGGTTGGCCAATTTTCTAATCAATTTACAAATTGACCATGCAGTTTGGGAATCCAATCCTGACGTGGGCTCATCCAAAAACAACAACAACTTGGGTCTGGCAACCAACTCAACCGCAATAGTCAAGCGCTTTCTTTGTTCAACATTCAAACCCTCACCTTGAACACCAACAACGGCATCAGCATATGGCTCCATTTCCATCAACTCAATAATCTTTTCCACATATTCATTCTTGTCAGCCTTTGAAACCTTGCGCGATTGTCTCAAATAAGCACTAAATCTCAATGCTTCACGCACAGTTGATGTTTCCAAATGCAAATCTTGTTGTTGTACATATCCAATCAGTCGCTGGAAGGCATTATCCAATTGGCATCCATTGACCATTCGAGAACCTGAGGTGATGACACCGACAGTCAAACGCTCGCTCAAGGCATTCAACAATGTTGTTTTACCAGCACCAGATGCTCCCATCAAAGCGGTAACTTCACCAGGTTTGACCCATCCATCAACGCCATTCAAAATGGTTCTCTCTTCACCTTTGATGTGTAGCTTGTACGTCAAATCACGCCAATGGAAAACATTTGAAGTTTGCAACAACTTGCGGTCAACATACTCATAAGAGTCAGTTTCGTCACTCAATTCAGTACTAAACTCAAATGCTTTTTGGTCCTCCATATAACCTTCCTCGTCATCTTCATAAGCCTTCATATTCTTAACGTGTCTTCTTCTAAAAACCAAAATTTCACCCTTGGATTTGGCAGCTTGACTGTATTGAACAAAGTACAAGGTGGTGAAAAACAAGAAAATGACAAACGCCAACAAGATACCAAAATTTCTCCAAGCATGTTTCCATTCGTAGGTGAAAGCAGTCTTAATGTACAAGTCACCGTCAACAAATGATGATCCTGGAAGTGCTGCAAGCGTGGCACAAACAACTGAATTACCAGACTTTGGATATCCAAACCCCAGCGGCACAAAACGAGAACATTCAAACGTACGTCCATGAAACTCATTGGCAATAAGTGCTTCATAAGCATAAGACAATGGGTTAACCCAATGGATCCACTTACACCAACCAAGCATATAGGTTACAGGGATGGCAAACCCAGTGAATGTACTCATGGCATACAACAAAAGCGATGATGGTGTCATTGCCTCTGCCAACGTCTTTGTAAATGCACCAATGGTTCTGAACAAATGAGACATCATCAACGTGGCAAGGAAGTTCATCAACAAGTAGAAAAAGAATGCACCTGGTTCACGTTTAAAATTAACCATAAAGTAAAGTGCCAAATTGAAACAACAACTACTGACAACTTTCAATGGGAAATCCGCCAATATCGAACCAATCGCATCTGCCACCGGTGGGTACAATGCGTATTCACGATGTTTTTGAACAATTGGTCTAGTTTCATAAACTGTGTAAATTTCCAATACTGACGAATAGGAGTTAAACAACAAGGCATAATACATAACGGCGGTACGATAATAAAACGATTCGGTATTTGGCTGCAAATTGTAGAAAACCGAGGCCAAGATCAAACTCATGGCAACATTTCCAAATATTGTCAAGATTGGGAAAGATGGAGCACCCTTCATTCGATCAAAGTTTCGCTTAATGATATACCGTACTTGCATAGGTAAGGACACAGTATATGGCGATTTTTTGTTTGTGTTTTTGGATTTTTTAGCTTGCATGGCTTCGAAAATCTCTTGTTTTTGATCATAATTTTCACAATTGTCCAAGTATTCATCAATCTCCTCCAACAATGCTTGTCTTTCTGGTGATCTTCTCCAATAACGGTAGAATTCCTTTGGCGTACGTGGCACAATTTTTTCAAATCCTGGTTTCACAATACGTTCTGCTGGGTTGGTGATTGAAGTAAGAAAATCTGGAGTGGTTTGTCTTGCTTCACAAACAAACCCCATTTTTTGGAAATATGTTGCTGCACGTTGACTTGAACCGAAAAAGATTTGATAGCCTTCGTACATGACAATGACTTTGTCAAACAAGTCATAGGCATCCTGTGAGCATTGGTAAATGGCAATCAATGGGGTATCGTTTAAAATCGATGCTGAAGTTTTCAAAGAACTGATAAATTCAAGAGCTGTAGCTGCATCCAACCCACGAGTTGAGTTATCCCAACACTGAATTGATGCCTGCACCAATGAAACTTCAGCAATGGATACTCTTTTACGTTCACCACCAGAAACACCTCGTACAAAATCGTTACCAATTTTGGTATTTTTTGTGTGTGACAATCCATAAGTTGCCATCACAACATCAACAAGATGCTTTGCATACAATTCACGAGAGACATCAAGAGGTCTGTTTCTTGGTGTCTTCATCAATGCGGCAAATTCCAATGTTTGTCCCACAGTCAAATAAGGGAAATGGGTTTCAGTTTCAGCACAATACACAACTTCACCTCTTAAATTTTTCTTGATTTCTTCTGGAGTGATACCATCATATGAGATTATCGAGCCATCGGCAACATTGAAACCATCGGTGTGGCCAGAAATCGTTTTGAGAAAAGTTGTACATCCGGCACCGGGTCTACCTAGTACAACTGTAACTTCACCTGGCTTAATCAATCCTTCCATTGGCTTCAAAATGTCAAAAGTGTGTTCTTCCTTTTTTGTGGTGAACTTGTCAATGACATTTCTAGCATACTTCATGACTCCATTGGATACAGTGGTTTGGTAATCAGAGTTGACCGCATCACCATAAACACGCAAGTTTTTATAAGCAACACCCAATTTTCCTGGCTTGTAATAGTCAGAGTCACTTTGGTATAATCTCCACATATTCTGCACATATCTCTTGGAACTGAAGCTGGGTGAATTTGGGTCCAAAGTGGGGTCAGTCTTGTCTAGAAAAGGGTTAACACCGTGAGGTGTTTGTGCTGTGGCATGAGACTGTTTGATGTAGCTTTCGTCAAAAAACGATTGTTGTTGAGTCGTTATAGTTTTGGCCAAATGGTGAATCTGAGCAGAAGCGGATTTGTTGAAGCCAGAATAGTATCCATAATAAGGTTGCCCTTCTGGCTTTTTGCCAGTGTAATAGCCATGGTACGGCTGACTAGCTGATTTTTGTGGCATTAGGGATGGTGATGTGTGTGGAAGCGAGAATTATATTGGATGGATGTTACCCCCTAGGGACTCTTTTAAATAGTGAAATACAACTCAATAATAAAAACGGTGTGAGGTTTGGTTGCAAAGATTTTGGGTTATAATCGTCCGATTTGCCGAGGGAGAACAAAAGAAACGCAGCTGGTATAAAATGAAATGAAATAAAATGACACGAAACGAAAAGTGGGCAACGTAATGAATGAATGGTGGTTGAGGTTGTGTTAGTAAATCAACTCTCTCTCTCTCTGTGTGTATGTGTGTGTGTATAGGGTCAGTTCTAATGGCGATGATAACACAGTAATACAGTTACTAGTAGATCTTAAATCTCTTCTTTCTTCTTTGTCAAAGTGCAAGTAGAAAATGAAAAAAAAAAATAAAATAAAAGAAATTTTGACTGTTTGTGAGGTCCGCTTTTTTTTGTATTTGGGTTTTGTTTTGGGGATGAGCTATGTGGGTGTGAGCGTTGTGTGAGTGTGAGTGTGAGTGTGTTGTCTAACTCTTGGATCTATTCTAAGTAGAATAATGGTGGTGGTTGAAGTTGAGATTTGAATACTTAGGATTTTGGCTTCTCTTTCAAATCCAAAGGAATTCAATACGGTAAGTGCTTGATGATGTTATTATATATATATATATATGATATAATATACTATGTATTGTATTCTATTGTTTCCTTGTTCAATGAATAAAACAAAATAAAATAAAATATGAATTGAATGACAAAATCAAAATCTATAATCTCTTTCACTCTGTTCTTTTGTATGTCTCAATTATTATGTATCATCATATATGTATATATACAGTAATTAATTTTATTTTTTTTTTAATTTTTTTTATACGCCCTTCACATACACAAGACAAAAAAAAAAAAATATTTACACTTCATTTTCCAGGCTTTTTATTCTTTTCTTTTCTTAAGCGTGCTATTTTTAGATTACTCTTTTCAAAGCCACTGAGCACACTCTCTCATGCACTCCAAACCAAGCAAATAGTCGTCTATTTGATCCTCATCTCCAGTCTTGCTCTACCTCAGCTCAAAATTAGGAGCATAGCAATATACACTCACACCATCTGCAAAACGTATACTGTAAAATATTTATTTGTGTGTGTCTTTATAATGAATTGTTTTTATTACTTAATTAAGTAATTTCATTATTGCATTGCCTCTCATTTAAGTAGATGTACATATATACACATTATTGTACTTTTTATTTTTTATTTTTTCTTTTTTCTTCTTTATTTTTTTTTTTTTCTTTACACCCCTCACTTTTGTATACTTATATGCAGTATACTTATCACACCTTACGATTTTAAAGTTTTCTTCTTTTCTGCAAAGTAAAATTACGCTATTTCTCATACATACTGTGACAGTAAGTGGTTGTTGAACTTACTTACGAACGTAATCTTTTTTGATAACAACGGCTCAAATACCTCAACTCACCTTCCACTTAATACGAAAGTATAACAAAAATAAACTATCCCACCATCCACGACTCTTTTTCTTTTCGTGTCCCTTTTTGTGGACAAAGCAGTACATGTGTCTATCGGTAGGCTTGGAAATTATTTTGGCCGTTGTGTGTCTTTGCAAAATCAAGCCCTTTCTAAACCATTGCCAAGACAATATTTACGTGAGGATCTCTCGATTTTGCAGCCTCTTTCTGCATCTTTTTCCACTTTTTTTTTTTTAAATGCTATTCTCTATCAACAACTTGATATTCAACCCAATGCCGTCCCTAATGTTAGTAGTTTTAATGACTTGAAAATATGTCAAAGTTTAACTCAACTTGTTTGATTGTTTTTTTTTTTGAGGAGATATCAATAACTTTTGAACTCCACCCGACAGACAAGTGTACTTGTGTATGTACGACCATTGCCAACTTGATAGAATACAAAGAACACAACTGTATTGAGCAAGAAGCTAGTGTATACTGGTAAAGGTGATTGTGTTGACTTGAATAGTCCTTACTCTTTACTCCTTACTTTGTTTCTTCGTTTCTTCTTTCTTTTTATCATCCATATTTCCGTTACACAAACTTGAATCAATATTTAAGTTTTCTTTTCTTTCTTTCTATTCTCCTTTATTGTAAAGAGGTGTAATTTTGCCACTTTATTTTCAGCACTACCCGACATCCACCAGACGAAACACACACACACACACACACACACCACCCTTCTATACAATAGCATAAAATGCTGTAACAGTGTTTTCATTTCCTTTCTCCTTTTCTTTTAGCTCTAGATTAGTGTGTTTGCCGTTGTTTAACAGAGCAAGGAATAAACGGAACAAAACGCAACCGCGCAAAAGAAATGAACGCACCAATTCTCCTTTAAGCTTAGTGTGACATCATCATACTTCTCGTCATTCCTTCTCTCGTTATATCCGTTGATTTACATCTCACCCCTCTCCACCCATACAAATTCTTTGTTACAATAAAAAAAAACGTTTTCTCTTTTTTCTTTTATTTTTTTTTTTTTTTCTTTTTGCGGGGTTCTCCTTTTGATTTTGATTTTGATTTTTTTTTTTTCTTTAGATTTGCGCAGGGAGGTGGGGGAAAGTGGGGCAACGATGCATCGGATAGCGGCGATAAATTTCTGTATTGCCGAAAATAAACAAGAATACAACCCACCTCGACTCATTTCAAATCTCCCTGAAGTCAATAGTTCTTGATTAACTCCAAGTTAATTGCAACTCACTACCACTCTGGGTAAGAAAGAGCAAAACAAAGGAACCACATGAAAAAAGCTTACACTTGGACACAGCCACTAAAAAAAAATGGTATTGTTGCATAAATGTAGTTGTTACTTTTTGACTCCGCAGGCATCGCCATTAGCATCGCCACTCTCTTGTTCTGTTTTGTTCCACTCACTCACTCACTCACTCACTCACTCTTCATAATTTCTCTTTTTTTTTTTTTTTCTTTCTCGACCTATTGTTGTCTCAACTCCCTTTAACACAGTTCCATTGTTTCCTATACTGGATGTAAGGGGAAGTGGGGAAACGGTAGGCGAGAGAGAGAATGGGGGAAATGGAAGCGGCAAAACGGGGAAAGGGGGTGTAAAGGTACTTGTAACAACGATCTATATATTGCTCATTGGAAATCAATTCAATATATCCGTTATAAGGGTGTCTTCATTACTCGAATAGGATATATACTATAGTCTCACTACTTTCAAACCAAGTGATACGACCATGAATTGGAGCAATGTGGAGAAGAGGTGGGTTTTTAATGGTTATGAGTTTTATCATCACCAAATCCATTCTCGACACAAGACACGCATACACATACAAACTTTCCAACAACACAAAAGATTAAAAGAAAGACCATGACTTCTCCGTATTTATGGGGATTGTGGAAAGTATCATAACCATAACCATAACCATTAGCTACAAAATCACTCATTTCATAATCTCCACCTCTTTTTACTTCTGCCTCTCTTTGTGGGTGTTTCCTAATTAGGCATAACTACCCCAAAAGGGGAAATAATTTTCGCTCGTATTCCATTTATTGTTTATGCAACACGCAAAAGCTAAACGACTGGAAAATTATTTTATCTACTAGCTGTAGCATTTCAAATCTCATAAGTCACAAGAGATCTAACCCAATTTGGGATTTGATACATCCATATGTGAGCCTTTTTAGCTCTTCTATTTTTCAAATTTTACCTGTCGATGAGTTCTCTACGTATTGGTTTCAAGAAAGGACAGAAACAAAGAGAAGGAAAGCAAGCAATACATTGACAAAACACAGCCCCGCCCTTCTTCAACTTGGTCCTCAACAAAATCTATGTACTGATGGGAAATGAGTATAATACATCGAGTGGAGGTAAGCCTAAAATAGAGGCGTTATGCTGGGTCAAGTCTGAGGTCATAACCCCACCAAACAAACAGGCACCATTTACAATCACCACACCATCACTATGGCCACACTCACCACACACAAGCACACACAATATATATATATATATATCTGCCTCTCTTTTATTCACTAATTTGTGACGTGGAGAATTCCTAGCTTGCACTTTCGCATCTTTGCATTTTCGTATAGGGGCTTGATCTACAGGAATTTACGGTCACAGGATGCTACATACAATAGCAGCAAATGTTCACAACATCTGCTCTCTAAAGTTAGCGTTTGCTGATGTTGCAGCAGCTGTCTTTAATTCTTTGACTTCTGAATTTGGCCAAATTTATGGTTTGTATACCTAAATCAATCTGAATATAAAAGGAGGAACAGTTATGTGACATAGCAGAAATGTCCTCTAGTTGTGTTTTAAAATATTTTTTGGCAGCCATTTGGGTATATCTTATAATCTACTGCTATAACTCTTGATAATAAAGGCTGCAAGATTATAATATTATAGCTGAATGTGTACTCACAGAACAAAAGCTTTTCAAAAACAAGCGCAAATGGTTTAGTGGTAAAATCCAACGTTGCCATCGTTGGGCCCCCGGTTCGATTCCGGGTTTGCGCATTTATTTTTTGAATTTTAACTTTCTTTATTGCTTCTGGTCTCCTTCTCATTCCAAGCCAACGAGAACTAGTTGACAGTTCTGTCTGTGAGGTTATATTGGTTACTTTTTGGTGCCCCTATTCAATTGAGTGGATATAGCGTCGACGTGGAATTTTTTTTTTTTTTTTTTTTTGTTTTCCCTTGTTTGCTTTTTTTTTTTTTTTTTTTTGCAACAATTTCGCTTCAAAACAGGGTAAACACAAACAGGCGTAAACTATTGATCATAAAAATGGAAAGCTAAATAAATTTAACCGAATTCTTCTCCTTACAGGAATGATTCACAAACAAAACTGTAAATATAAAATTGTCACGACCGAAAAACTATAAAAAGCTATCAAATAAAAATGTATACCGAAAATTAAACAAACTTTGAACAAAGTTCAAAACCGAAAGAAAAGAAGAAAAGCAAAAAAAAAAAACCAACTTTCAAACCGAAAAAAAAAGATCAATCCTTGTCTTTTGTCACTTTACTAAAGCAACATGATGGCAATTGCCAAAGAAACAGCTCCAACGGAATAACCAATCGTGGCACCTACTGCAACAAAGGCGGAAATCTCAGGTGGATTCGACTCTGATGTCGAGGATTCACTCGACTGCAAAATTGAAACAGTCTCGAATGACGGATTGAGATCATTTGTCGCCTGTTGTTGTACAGAAGTTCCTCCTGTTGATACTGGATTCGGATGTGCGCCTTGTGGCACCTGACTTCCTGATCCTGGACTTGATCCTTGACCAGAAGCAGCTGGACTTGAACCTTGACCGGAAGCAGCTGGACTTGAACCTTCACCTGCTGATCCTTGACCTGAGCCTGAACTTGATCCTTGGTCTCCTGAACCTTGACCGGAAGCAGCTGGGCTTGAACCTTCACCTCCTGATCCTTGACCTGAGCCTGAACTTGATCCTTGGTCTCCTGAACCTTGACCGGAAGCAGCTGGGCTTGAACCTTCACCTCCTGATCCTTGACCTGAGCCTGAACTTGATCCTTGGTCTCCTGAACCTTGACCGGAAGCAGCTGGGCTTGAACCTTCACCTCCTGATCCTTGACCTGAGCCTGAACTTGATCCTTGGTCTCCTGAACCTTGACCGGAAGCAGCTGGGCTTGAACCTTCACCTCCTGATCCTTGACCTGAGCCTGAACTTGATCCTTGGTCTCCTGAACCTTGACCGGAAGCAGCTGGGCTTGAACCTTCACCTCCTGATCCTTGACCTGAGCCTGATCTTGATCCCTGGGCTTCTGATCCCTGAGCTCCTACTACTTGGCCTCCTGATCTTTGACCGGAAGCAGCTGGACTTGAACCTTGACCGGAAGCAAGACTTGCAGATCCTGCACCGTTTTCAGTACTAATAGTAGACCCGTTACCTGATGCACTACCACCACCCGAATTATGTTCAAGCTCATTTTCCGATATTCCATTTCCATTAGCCGTAGAGGTAGTCGCTGCTCCTGTTAACGGGCAATAAGTTGTGTAGACAGTATTACCTTTAGTAACAACGGTCACTCCAGTAGTCTTGGTGATAGTAGAGCAACCACTTTCGGAACAAGATGCCACAGTAATAATGGTAGTAGAACCTGGTCCGCTTCCACTTCCATTTCCATTTCCAGCTCCATTACCATTACCAGATCCATTTCCGTTTCCATTACCAGCTCCATTTCCATTTCCATTACCACTTCCATTACCACTTCCATTACCACTTCCATTACCACTTCCATTGCCATTACCACTTCCATTACCAGATCCATTACCAGCTCCATTTCCATTACCACTTCCATTACCACTTCCATTACCAGATCCATTACCACTTCCATTGCCATTACCACTTCCATTACCACTTCCATTACCAGATCCATTACCAGCTCCATTTCCATTACCACTTCCATTACCACCTCCATTTCCAGCTCCACTTCCATTGCCATTACCACTTCCATTTCCAGCTCCACTTCCATTGCCATTACCACTTCCATTACCAGATCCATTACCACTTCCATTGCCATTACCACTTCCATTGCCATTGCCACTTCCAGCTCCATTGCCTTTGCCGCTAGTTGGTGTCGAAGTCGTCGTCGTTGTTGTCAATGGACAGTATGTAGTGTAGACAGTAGTGCCCTCAGTGATGACGGTTAACCCGGTAGTTTCAGTTATGGTTGAACAAATGTCATGCGAACAGGAAGTAACCGTTATAACAGTAGTAGAGCCAATCGTCGATGTTTCAACCACTCCACTACCGGATGGAACAGACGAAGTAGGTGGATAAGACGAAGCTGAGTTTGATGTTGGCACAGAAGAACTTGGTGGTGGTGTTGAACTAGATGGTGGTTCCGATGAGCTTGGGGGTGCAGAACTGGATGGTGGCTCTGATGAGCTTGGGGGTGCAGATGAAGAAGGTGGTTCAGATGAAGAAGGTGGCTCAGAACTTGATGGTTCAGATGAAGAAGGTGGTTCAGATGAAGAAGGTGGTTCAGATGAAGATGGAGGTTCAGAGCTTGGTGGCTCAGAACTTGGTGGTTCAGATGAAGAAGGTGGCTCAGAACTTGGTGGTTCAGATGAAGAAGGTGGTTCAGATGAAGATGGAGGTTCAGAGCTTGGTGGCTCAGAACTTGGTGGTTCAGATGAAGAAGGTGGTTCAGAACTTGGTGGTTCAGATGAAGAAGGTGGTTCAGATGAAGATGGAGGCTCAGAGCTTGGTGGCTCAGAACTTGGTGGTTCAGATGAAGAAGGTGGCTCAGAACTTGGTGGTTCAGATGAAGAAGGTGGTTCAGATGAAGATGGAGGTTCAGAGCTTGGAGGCTCAGAGCTTGGTGGTTCAGATGAAGATGGAGGTTCAGAGCTTGGTGGTTCAGAACTTGGTGGTTCAGAACTTGGTGGAGTGGAACTTGGTGGAGTGGAACTTGGTGGAGGGGGAGGGGGGCAGCTACAATCCCAACAAAATTGTTTGATTCCACGGTGCTTAGTGGTGCAGCTATTCAACAAATCAACCATCGACTGATAGCTTCTTTTATCAAATTGTTCCAAATCATTTACATCGTAATTATCAGCATCCCTCTTCCGAAACACCAATTGCTGATTGAAATATGTCATTGGATCATACTGTTGAACTGCACCATTCCAAGCTTGAGTTGTGTAATAACAGTACGGTTGTCCGAAAACTTGATTAAGGGCTGCCCCGCCAGTACCCAACTGATTGAATCTAAACCAAACTCGGAATGCATCCGGAGTACAGCATTTACCATTCTTTATTTGTGGTCGGATTTGAATTTTGGCAGACCATTGGAATGGGTTGGTGATGGTATTAGGTATCCCAGATGAATAAAGCGTCGAATCAGCAGTTCCTGTGCCAGCTACGTAGACTTGTGCAATATTTTGAAGAAAATTGTTGTACAATTGGTCATACTTGTCTGCTTGGTAATTGATATAGACACTGTAGCTAGCATCTATATTCCTGTCTGCTTCTGATACAACAAAAGCTGCATTGAATGTGGGATTATAGTAGGTAGCAGGCGCTGAAGAGTCAACGTACAACTTGTCTGCCTGACAAACGGGTGGTGGCAAGAATAGGGTGTTGTCCTTGTAAGACGAGGGAAAAAAAACCAGCGAGGCTTGCACCCCCAACACAAATAGGGCTAGAAATAACCTCATGGGGACAAAGTTTTCACAAATGTAGTGCTAAAAACATTCCAGAATATTGATGCTGATATTGCACCGTGGTATCCCTTTATATATGTGCATTTGAATCGATCTTGAAAAACGATATTGATACTGAGAAATGTACTACCCCCCCTTATACAATTAGCAATGCACAAGGGGGACTCCCCCCCTCCCGCTCACGCCTGTACAAACAGCAGCAAATTGTCTATAAAAGCTAGCAAGAATTGGCTCTGTCGTAAACCGTAGTCATGCGAGACAAGTTAAATCCACCAAATAAACCAGGATACTTCATGCCCGGCAATAACTACTAGATAAATGACCAGCAGTAGTGCTCATTATGAATCTCTAAAGGTGCAAATCCCAAAACAAGGGACTTTTGCAAACGTTCTTCCAGAAGTGTTCTTGTGAATTGTACTGTTGTATGGATAATTTCATTTTAGTAGGGTGGGTTAGTTTGTAGCAATATCTGATTTGGATCGGCTCTATTGCTGCAAATTAAACTTTTTTTCTCTTTGTGAGTTGAAAATTTTCTTGGTATTTTGTCCGCTTAATACAGCTAAAAACTTTAAAAAAACTTTCGCTAGCCTGAAACACGAATACGGGGCTTATTACAGAATAGTGTATACCATTGTAACATCAAGGACAGCCAGTACAGTTTTGAAAGGAATCATTTGGTTGAATCACATAAGAGGAACTTGATTGTGAGTGCACCAAGGCTTTATTGCAACAAAGTAAAAAAAAAAAAAAAAAAAGAAAAAAAAAAGAGAGGCAGTTTGTATCCCTTTGAAACAGATATGGTGTGCCAAGAAAATTACCACTAAAGAAAAAAAAAAGTTACTGCTAGCGAGATAGGGTAGGGAGTTTGAGATACCAACAGACGTTACGTAGACCATAAATATACGCCGATCTTATCAATGAATCAATAGCGCACGTTTGGGTCTAAATGTTCAAACGAGTTGTACACTGAATGCAATCAATGGACAATTGAGGTTGCATTAGCATATACAGTAATGCAGCCATTAATCACCCAAACCATTCAGGTCGGGTCCGGTTAATTCAGAGAGAAAAACAGAATCGTCCGTTAAAGACACAGTAAAGTAGCCCAGTGAATAGACGATTAGGTTCTCTTAGAGTCTTAAGGACATTCAATAATGCTCAAAGTAGATCAACCGTATATGTTGTCTGGTAAGCTTTTGTGTTTCGACCAAATCACGTAACATTCTGCTGGGTTTGTGTCACTTGCATTGCCACACTTCAAGGAGAGAGGAGAGTAGATGAAAAGGCGGGAGTACAGAGCAAACCATTAGTGTTGTACCGAAAATCCTTTCATACTGCATACGTATATGTACTTCAGCCAATTAATTATATATTGATAAACATCATGGCTTTTTTTTGACCCAATACAACAGGGGAGGTTTTTTTTCCAAGGAGTGATTAAAAAGGAAGCATGTTTGGGGGGTAAAACCAACGCACCTTTTGGTTATGCTAAGGTAATAAAGGAGGTCATAAGCAAGCCACATTTGTATTCAAAAGCGAGTTCTTGGTGTTGTTGAGCCACGGCGATGTTATCAACTTCGGTCTTGGTCTATTTCCTCACTACCAAAAGCGAGTTGTAGTGTGGAAATGTGAATACAAATCCAAATTTTATCCCAATTTCTCAATGTGGTCTTAAAACGTCTGTTAACTAACAATCAATTCAAATTGCTATTCTAATTTGTTTTGTTTTGCTTTGGTATTTGTACAGACGAAAAATATTATTGATCAGTTATTAAAAAGGAACTACATATACTATATATGGTCTTCGCCCTCCTCGTCATCATTTTCATCACTGGAATCTACCTCACTCACATCATCACCATCGTCATCATCGTCATCATCATCATCATCATCCCCCTCTTCCTCCTCTTCATCATCCCCCTCTTCATCATCCTCTTCCTCATCCTCTTCCTCCTCTTCACTAGACTCATCATCATTTCCAAAAAATTCGTCCAAGCTTTGCAACTTATACGACTTTGCAGCTTGCTCTGGTCGACTGACACTACCATTATTAAACTGATTGGAGGAAAAAGACAGTGGATTCACAGGACTAGGCGATTTTGAGCGTTCAGTAAACGCACTCGATGCGTTTGACAACTTATTGTACTGTATTGGAGCTTCCTTTCTAATCAGCGACGCAGGCAACTGAGAAGGATCTGAATTCCATTCCAAAACTTTGAAATACAGTCCTATCGCATTGAACTTGTTACCAGCTGCCATATCGCTGACCAATGGAGTTTGTTTGGGGACCTGCAAAATCAACGAAGCCAATGGCGCTCTATCAACACCAGAGTGTAGCAACACACTAAACATCCTAGCTCGATCTCTTGTATCGTACGAAGGATCGTATTTCGCTAAATGCAACGTATGCTCAAACATTTTGAATTCGATCGAGCTTTGCAATTTGGAATTGATCATCTGCTTGTCTTTGTCCGAGTCTCCATGTTCTCCAGTTAGTCTGCTCATCTCAAATGCCACTATCTTACTTGCCAATACCAACAATTGGTATCGAACGCAGGCGGCTTGCCTTGCAAAAGACCCAAGCGCTTTCCTTAAAACATCCGGACCAATACTATTTTCTGCTAGAGCAGTATACTCACCGATTGTCCATATAATGGATGCCTTCGCATCATTTTCCAAATCCAATGCGTCATTGTTCAAGTAATCTGCTAATTGATTGAGGGTTGTTTTAATCTCAATTGTCTTGCGGTCACCGTTTGTATCACACTTTTGTTGAACTATGTACCGAACAACTGTTAAAACTTCATTTAGAACCTCCCCTTTCAAAATCGTAATGTTTGCCAAACTCCAGCGCAAGATCTTCTCACTCCACTCTTGTGAGATTTGAGAGCATCTTGCCATGACCCTTATGGATTCCTTCGCCACACCTTTCCGCATCGAGTGCAACGAGTAGTACTTGAGTTCCTCGTAAATATACTTGAAATTTGCTTCGTTGGAGATCAAGCCCAAAATGCTGATTTTCGAAGTCGCTATATTTAAAGAATCGTCAGGCGATACGTAAAACAGTCTGAACTTGTTCGCAAATAGGTACTTATTGTCTAGGCAGATGCGCTCAATGACTTGTAAGGCATACATCCTGGTTTGTGTGTCATTCGTTGCCGATGAAATGCCAACAAGAATTGCGTCCAAATTGGTCAAATGTGTTGGCGCTAAGAGGTAAATTGCTCTCACGACACTGAGAACAACCATGTCTGAAATAGATTGCATCAAGGGCTTCAATGATTGAACAAATAAAATCAAATCTGGATCAACGCTTTCCCCCGATGGTTTGGCAATGAATTTTCGACAATATATCGTAAGGACATCAATGGCATAAACCTGCGCCCACTCGTCGAGCTTTATCAACAAAGAGCAGATTCTTCTGTAATTTCCATGAATGAACTTCCATTTCTGTGACTCGTTGCGTACTTTTGAAGAAATTTTGTTGTACGCTTTAATAGCCGCTGAGACAACAACAGCTTCACTGTCGGCCAACAAATTCCCCAAAAGATCAAAAAGCTGTTTTTTAGATTTACCAGATATTGCATATACTTTTCCTATTGCCATAGCACTTGCAGCACGAACCAGTGGCGACGGATCTGTTGTAGTCCGCTTTAAGCTCAAGCAAAGTATCGGTATAATCGAGCGAATCTTAATTCCTGCCAAAGACCTGATTGCATTGGCTCTATTCAAAGGGACCTTATCATTAAGTGTTTTCTGTATGGAATTGATCGATAGTAATGCCGCATCTGCTTGAACGTTTGCATACTTTGTCAAATAAATAAACACCATTTGCTTGATTTTTGTATTTTCATTGGTGACATTCTTCACCACATCTGCAAAGTACGGTATGGCATCTTCTCCTCTCGCAATTAGTCCAAGGACACATTTCATACCATTCAGAATGTCCCTATTTGATCTGGAGTTGAGAAGTGCAGAAATCTCTTGAGGACGTGAAACACTTTGTGTATCAATGAGTCTTGCAGATGCTGACATTGCCGCTTCAAGTGACAAGTCCTTGGCGGACTCTATCATAGAAGTAATTTTCGACAATGAATCATTCATTTAGGTGACTCGTGAGTAGTATGTGTGGTTTTGTTTAAGCAAGGGTAGGGTGGTTTTAACCACTTATTTTTTTACAGGTTTTTTTTTTTTTTTTATTTTTATTTTTTTTCAACTGGTGCTACCAGCTACAAAATCGGTTAACCGCGATATCAATTGTAGACGTAAACGATTTTCTATACAGAAATATCTATCGATCTATCTACTTGTGTTTCCTTTTACTTAATTTGTTCGCAGCAGCTTTCAATCTTTTCCCTGTACTCAACTCCTTGCGAGTCTGGATATACTCTTGGGAGAAAAATTCGCCAATGGTTGATTGTGTACCTTCAGCTTTCTTCTTGTTCAAATCTCTAACCAACGGTACCATCACCTCATCCACTTTCTCTTGTGACCAGTTCACGTTGTACATTAGAAATGCTCTAATTTGATCCAAGTTCGGAATGCCCCATTTGAACTCACTTTTGTCTGAATCGACCTCGGGATGTTGATATGCTTCAAAGATTACTTTATCAGGAAAATTATCTGGTAGAAACAACTTCCCATTCTTGATTCGATTAGTTAAAGTTTTCTGCAATGGCGTCAAAGAGGTTTGGTCCAATTGCAAAGTCTTTGTTTTTTCATCAAACCAGCTTTTGAACCCCTTCAAACTGCCGAATTCTGCAAGTATTTCTACCGCCAACACGGGGCCGATTCCTTTAATTCCTTGAGTGTAATCGCTTCCTAATAATATGGCCAATTCAATCAAATTTTCTCTACTCAAGCCAATCTTGTTCTCGATATCGTCTTTGAGATAGCACTCAACAAATTGCTTTTGATTGAACATGTTTTTGTATATCCTGTCCCCACCAAAAAGAAAACAATCACTATCGTCTGTTATTATGCCGTCGACTAATCCAATTTTGAAAAGTTCAGCACATTGTGCTTCCGCCTCCATAGGTGCTGTTATGTATGGTATTCCAAACCTCCTTAGTAGTTCCTGCACATCACTGATCATATTCTCTGTAACCTCATCCGAATCTCTTTTGGCTTTCTGAAGCTTCTCCTGTAGTAACTGTTCCTCCGTGATTCTCGTCTCTATTGATGATATGGGAAATTCGTGAGACTGTTTAATTTGGCTCCTCAATTTTTCATGATCGGCTTCTTCACTTTGTAATTGCTGTACGAGTAGCCCCTCGTCATCTTCCTCAAAATCGTAGTCAATCACCACAGGTCGCCTGTGTTCCTTTTCCGACACTACCCCGACATCAGTATTCTGTTTGTGACCATTGTTCTCAGCAGAAGGAGCATTTTCCGGAAGCTCAACAGTATCATTACGCATCGACTCAATCTCATCGTTGTTCTCAAAAAGCTCTTTGGCTTGATACCATGGTATCAAACCGGCTTCTTCATCTTCCTTATAGCTCTTAGTTTCAAGTCCGGTACTGGGCACAAACTTCTCATTGTGAGGATTCAACGTTTGGTTAACTTCAGTTTGGAACCATTCGGGTAATCGCCTTTGCCCTTCAGTAGAAGGATAAATTGTTTTTGGCGAGTGTGTGGTTTCCATGTCCGAAGAGTCACTTCCCTCTTCTCTATGCAGACTATCTGCAACTGACTGCTTGAGCACACTTTCATTTCCGAAAGAAGATTTTGAGGTACGATAAACGTCCCGTTTGTCATTGGTTGTTGCAATGTCCTGCTTATTTGAGGCATCTCTTGCTGAGCCTCCATTAGCTTCGGCTAGTCTTGAATTTACCTTTCCTGCCTTGTAATCTTGTGAATCAATTAAGAGGGAGCTTTGCAAGTCACTTTTGGTTGTTGCCTCGAGGGGAGCTTCCAGCTTTCGATCCGACGCCCCTTTATTCCAATCAGTAGTATCAGTAAACAACATCGAGGATTGTAAATCTAATCTAGCATCTCTAGCTTCTTGCTCTTTCAATTCAAAATAATCTTTTTTACTCTCTTCCACTGCTTTCTTCAATTGCTCGTTGTAAGAAGTTTGCACGGCGGTGAAGTTTCCTTTTGAAGAATCACCATGCTCATACTGCTCATAAATTGATTTAATCAAAGCTTCCTGATTTCTTTTCTCGTCCTCAGTTTCTCCAGAATCGTCCAAAATCACATCTTCAAAGTCCAGATCGTTCTCTTCAGCATCATTTCTTTGCTTGGGACTTTTGTCCAATGGCTCCCGATAATCAGCGTACGGTGCTGTGGTCAACGATTGGTCACCCCCTTCAAGGGACAAAGTCCAACCATCCTCGTTTTTAATCAACGCATATTTCCTGTCTCTCTCTCCAGCAACCCGCCTATCAATTGTATCCTCATCGTTCATCCCAGTCACATTCATAAGCTTCTGTGTATAAAAATTTCGTTTTTGAACTTGTTGAATTTGAAATTTGGAAAAATCCATCAGGTTGGGGAACAACTCTTGAAGCTGTTCTTTTCTATATCCCATTCTCAATCTTGACTTTAGTCGGAGATGGTTCAAAATCATGTACTGTGTCGAAATGGGTAAATTAGCAAACTCTTTTGATTTGGGGTCAACTTGATTTATGTTGATCCCATCCACATGATCAAAGTCATCCCACATTTCAGCATTGCCGTCATCAGGCATAATCCTTTGGTCATATCGAGAGACCCTGAATTCGTCCAAGTCTGGAAGATGGTACTCGTCAGCTTTTCTAAACTTGATCGACTTTGGACGTTCCTTAGGTTGTTCTTCAACCACAGGCTTGTTCATCGGCAAATCATCAAAGTAAATCACATCATCGTCATCATCGTCATCGGCACTTGCTGCTTTTGTTTTTAGAGCTGGTCGTTTGTCTATCAACTCTTCCGCTTGACGTTGTAACTGAATAGCCAACAATTTTTGAGCAGTTTCTCGAGTTGATTCAGAGTTATGCTGCCTTCGATTCTTTCGTTCGTTGATCGTTTGTCTTTTCAAAACAGGGACTCCTCCATCAAACACAAATACCGGTTGAATTCCGAAATATAGTAGTTTACATATCCTTCTGAAAAACCCAACTATGTGAGATTGGGGCAATGCATTTCCGTCCTTGTCACGTACTGCTTTTAAAAACTGGTAGATCCAAATGGACGCGTCAACGGCAAGCTTCTTGCGCGACAATGCTTCTAATCTGACTGGTCGAGCCAGGGGACCCACTATATCCCATAGTGATTGAACACCCATTGTTTGTAGTGGTGCCTGTAGTTTGTGTGATGGCAATTGGAACTGGGTGCGCAATGACTGAGAAATAGCTTTTGAAAAGTGTCACAAAAGCAATCGTACGGGCATCACTACAATTGGTGCTCTCGATTGTGAAGATCAACAGACCATGCTCAGTCAATAGAGCAAACACCTTTATAGTAATTATGGGTATGTATATGTACTGCGAATTTTGGTACTGCGTAATGTGGGTTTCTTTCGTGGTCCTCACATCGGACCCAAAACCCAAAACCCAAAACTCATATAGTATGGAGAGATTACTTCATAACATGCTTTTCAAACATTGCTTCAATGCCAGAATACTCCAATCTACATATTTTGCCTCGCCGTTCAATGCAAAACAACATTGTTAGTCCTCTTGAGCTTGGCGTCCACCAAAACAAACGCATCTTTCTTTCCTACTCTCACGACCCCCACCTCCCCCACATTGCGTACAGAAGCAAGAAGAAAAAAAAAAAAAAAGGGTCAATCCTTCCCTCGGATCGATCCGTACTCCATTTTTTCGCACAGACAAGTGATCCGACTATCAAATTCTTACACGAAATGGCGTTTATTTCCTAATTGGGAACGGGAGTTTTCTTGGAAATATTTCCAATCGCCGACTATAAAAAGTGGCACGATAAACCTCAATCTACAAAAGATTAGCGAAAGACTATACAAGCTCAAACCACGAGTACACCACTCCCCCGCCTGCAATGTCTAAAGAATTTATGAGATTTCCTTCGAGGAGATCCACAGTGTACTCCCACAAGGGAATGGTTGCCTCAACACAACCTTTGGCAAATTCAGCTGGTTTGAGGATCCTTGATATGGGTGGGAATAGTGTAGACGCTGCAATTGCTGTGTCGGCAGCGTTGTGTGTTACAGAGCCTGGTTCGACCGGGATTGGTGGAGACTCATTTGCATTATTCCATTCCAAGGGCCGAGTATTTGGCTTAAATGGGTGTGGTAGAGCAGCCAAAAATGTTACTCCACAAGATGTTTGGGACGAGCACAATAATGGAAAGCCAATGTCAAGAATCCCCTACACATCAGTATTTTCTGTCACCGTCCCCGGTGCAATCAGCGGGTGGTACCAAGCTTTCACCAAATGGGGGTCAGGAAAGGTCACATTCAAGGATATTTTGCAACCTGCAATCACTTTGGCAAGAGACGGGTTTCCTGTGTCTGAACTCTCCGCTCTTAGTTGGAGACATTCTATCCCAAAATTGAAAGCTCAGAATGAAGGTGTAGCTGAGAATCCTTTCATACTAGAGGGGGGAAGAGGACCCGAGGAAGGTGAATATGTCAAAAACTTACCATTTGCAAAATGCCTTGAATTGATTGCAGAGGGCGGAGAGAAGGCGTTTTATGAGGGTCCCATTGCTGAGGCTATTGTCGAAACTACATCAAAGAGAAACCACAAACTTAGCTTGGAGGACTTCAAAAATCACACATCTACAATTGTTGAACCGATAAAGTTGAGCTTCCAAGATCATTACGTCTGGGAGATCCCACCAAATGGCCACGGGTTGGTTGCATTGTTGGCTCTTGGGTTAATTCAAGAACTACACAATGAAGGAAAAATTAATTTGTACGCATTGAAACATAATTCTACGGAATACTTGCATATATTGATTGAGGCGTGTAAATTGGGATTTCATGACTCAGACGAGTACGTCACGGACCCCGCGTTCAAGGAGATCCCAATCAAAGATTTGTTGCATCATCAATATTTGAAATCAAGAGCAAAATTATTCGATCCATCCAGGATTATTGATGGTGAAACTATGACGCATGGTGTGCCGGACCCAAAGTACAGATCGGACACAGTTTATTTCTCAGTGACTGACTCAAATGGGGACGCGTGCTCATTCATAAACTCGGTTTACGAAGGGTTTGGATCAGGGATCTTGGTGGAGAAGTTTGGGTTTTGTTTGCAAAACAGGGGAAGCAACTTCAATTTGACACCAGGGTTGTCCAATTGCTTAGAAGGCGGAAAGAGACCTTATCACACTATTATACCAGGAATGATCACCAACAAGGACGACTCATTGTATGCTGCTTTTGGCAATATGGGAGGATTTGCTCAACCAGTGTGTCACGTGCAACACGTTTTGAATATGATTGTCTTTGGCATGACACCTCAGCAGCTGCTTGACTCTCCAAGGTTTTCCTTGGACTCAGATCACGATCATTTGAAGGACAGAGGTAGAGGAGCTGACGGTCCTGTTAAAACCCCAATTACAGTCGTAAAGATTGAAGAAGGAGTTGGAGAGAAGGTCATCAATGAGTTACGTGCTTTGGGTCACACTGTTGATGTATTGAGTGGATACTCACGTCAAATCGTTGGACGGGGCCAGATTATCAAAAACGAATCAAAGGATGGACAGTTGATATTTGCGGGTGGTAGTGACATGAGAGGAGATGGTGCGGTAGTACCATTTGTATAGTTCGTACTACTTCAAATCAATACTAAAATACGATAACTCATGAATTTGGTACATTGTAAATTACTGAGAGCTTCTTCTTGCATCCTCTTCGATATCCTTTTGTCTTTTCAAAACAGTGGCAACACAGACAAGTACCAATGCATCTTGATGCATTGAAAGAACACTTTCGTAGTCAACATTGGGGTCGGGATTATACAAGTCGTCTATCTTTACCTCACCATACCCTAATTTGAAGTAAGATTCGGCTTCTCCTAATATGGCAGTACACCGCTCACCGTAGTATTCTGGCTTGGGCAATCTTGCTTTCGGATTAAGCTTCATTTTGAAAAGGGATTTCAAATACGGATTTGTCTTTTCCTTATCCAACTTGTCTGTGCGTCCATCCCAACTGTCCACCAAAGAAGGTTGTCCCCGTCTTAGTATGGAATGTTTGTATCCAAATTTTACTTGAAAGTACGTTTTAAACTTCGTTCGATAACTTTCATCTATCCATCTATGCACCTCCCCTTTATAGACGTAATCACAAATAGGCAATGTAGAATGAGCAAACATTACAATCTGAAAATTAGCCTTGGAAGAAAGCAGGTCAGGGGTGAAATCGAAAACATAGGTATTGTACCCTACATGGTATTTCTTCCTCACTTGACAATAAATGTAGAAATCTTTGTCAATGTCAAATTTGCCGGTTTGGTTGGGGACATACCTTCTAAACGTTAGAAATTTTGTCGTCACCGGATTTATGTGATTGACGGCTTTGAACAAAGGTATGCCAATCCCTTTACGCTGTAGGTCAACGACGTGCATATTCTGGTTGTTCTTGAAAGCATCGAATTTCTCTGCGGCATCCTTACTAACAAAGATCCTAAACCCATCTGTCCAAAGTCGGTTGTTGATGGTCACTGACCAGCCTCGAGGAGCAGCATCTTCGAAATAGACAGGTTCATCTCCTACAACTGGAGGTCGCTGAGTATACTCGGTTTCAGGGATAGTGGTGTTTGTGTATGCGGGAGGGGCTTCTGGTTTACCCATGGTGAGAATCGATTCTAGACAATATCAGATTCAATTGATGAGAACTTTTGTGACCTTGTATGAAGTAGCTGTGTCGTTCAAAACTGTGGATGCGAGGAGTTGAGTTTAGATGTGTTTCTCTTTTCTTGTTTACGAGCTTTGTTTGTGCAACTTTTTCCCTCTGATCATTCAAATCGGAGTTAGCAGTACAGCCGCATCATCGATGTCCGTCAATCAAAAACACTGAACTTACCACCACCAACATCAACAAGTTTCAACAGAGCACTACAATGGCAAGAGATGCGCGAGATGAGAGAAAGATTAGGATGTAGATGTCAATTGGACAAACAAATATAAAAAA
>NC_022169.1:0-26234 GCF_024610275.1 Lodderomyces theae
TAGGGATTGATTATTTACCTAGATATTATCAATTATAATAAACGATAATACATGGATATTATATTTAATAAAGATATCGATATTAATAATATATAGACTAGATAAGAGATTAAGATATATGCAAACATAAATATAAATATATTTATCCTTATCTTTATCTTATCCTTTTATTCCCTCTTATACTTTATTATCTTTATTATCTATTATTATTACCTTCTTAATCGTAGATTATGATAATAATAATTATATGAAGATATTCCCCTTCCTCCCCTTTACCAGAGATTGACCATATAAATTCTTATCTCATTCATATTTATTTTATCTTTTATTGTTTATTTTTCTTTATTTATTATATCTTCATTATTTAGTAAACCCTTATTCTCATTCAACTCTTATAGAGTTTCATTCGAATATGGTAGGGTTTACCCTTATATATATAATTATATGAAGTAAAATAAATCTAATATAGAAGTATTAGATAGATATATAACTAATAAACCTTATCATAGATATAGTAAAATAATGAAATATATCTATAATTATAGATAAGTTATAGGGATTGATTATTTACCTAGATATTATCAATTATAATAAACGATAATACATGGATATTATATTTAATAAAGATATCGATATTAATAATATATAGACTAGATAAGAGATTAAGATATATGCAAACATAAATATAAATATATTTATCCTTATCTTTATCTTATCCTTTTATTCCCTCTTATACTTTATTATCTTTATTATCTATTATTATTACCTTCTTAATCGTAGATTATGATAATAATAATTATATGAAGATAAGGAAAAGAAAAATGAAAACATATCCCAATAATATTACTTAGAAAAATAAAGAAATATATATCCTTAGATATTAGAATATATAAATTAGTAATATTTATGAAATATATCATTAAATATAAATATTATAATATATCTATCATTTTCATATATTATAAAAATAAAAATATTTAAAAGAATAATTAAGGGGGTGGGGGTACCTCCGGTGGTCCCTCCGGGAGGGTCTCTCTATCCTACCTCTCCTATATTCATATTATATTATAATAATATTATCTTATTATATATATTTAATTTAACTATATAAATTCATATATATAAATAATAATAGATATATATATAAATATTATATATTATATTATATTATATATAAATAAATATATAGTAAATTAACTAATATTACTAATAATAAATAAGAAATAATAAGAATACATATATAAAATGTATATTAATTAATATTACAAAATAATGAATAAAGATTTATATGAAATAGAAAGTATATAATAAAAATTATAAATGATGAAAAATAACATAATATGTGTATATATTACAAAATATATAATATTTAATAATATATATAATTATATATAAAAGAATAAATATAAATGAGATAGAAATTAAGATTAATTAATCTTTAATATTAATATCATATAATTCAGTATGAGGTAAATCATTAGTATATTTACGATTTAATTGTAAAGCTTTTAATTGAATTTCAACAACGAAAGCAACAATTAAAAGAATTAAGAAAATAACAAGAACAACTAAACCATATACACCATTAGTATAAGGACTAATAACATATGGTAAAATAGAAGAAATTTCTAAATCAAAAGGAAGGAATAAGATAGCAACAAGAATAAAGGCAACGCTAAAAGCGGATCTAGATTGTTGGAATGAAGTGAAACCACATTCAAAAGGACCATCTTTTTCAATATAAGAATTACTAGTAGCTAATAATCAGTTTAATCCAACTAAAGCAATAGCAACAATAGGACATAAAATAAGATAAGCAGTAAACATTATGATAATATAATAGTAATCACATCTAATAAGTTAAATATATAAACGAAATAAGTAATAAAGAATACTAATAATATACTAATAATTAATGCTAATGATTTATTAATAGGTAAATTATAAGGTATCATTAAATTAGTAGCTAATTGTTTTATTACATATGCATAATAATAAGTAGCTATAACACTAAAAATAACAATAGATATAGCTTCAACAGTAAAGTTATATTTAATTAAACTTTGAATGATATAGAATTTACCATAAAATCCAGGTAGTGGAGGAATACCAATTAATGAGAAGAAACATAATATTAAACAAAGGGATAATAATTTGTTAGGTATTACTAATTGGTTAACATTAACAATAGGTGATCATTGACTATTAGGTTTAGTAATAAATTGATTACTAGTTAATAAACATAAGAATATTAATATATGTGTAATAACATATTGTATAATATATATATAATATGATGGATCTTGTATACATACAGGTAATAATAAATATCCAAAATTTAATATACCACTATATGCTAATATAGTTTTAAAATTAACTTGGAATAATGGTTTATAAGCAGCTATTATAATAGATAAATAGAATACTATTATTAATAAATCAGAATGTATTAAATTAGAATTAGTATAAATTCATGATAATATTGATACTTTTGCAACTATTGAGATATATCCAGTTATATAAGTAGGTGCATAATTATATACAGCTATACTTCATGAATGTAAAGGAGCTAATCCCATTTTAAATATTAAAGCTAATACTAAAATATCTAAACTATCAAATAAACTACTTGCATTATGTATAGCATAATAATTAGTAATATCAGTAATATTACAACTACCAACAGTATTATATACAAAATATGAGGATAATAATATACCAATAGATGCTATACCACCAGTTACAAAATATAACATACTACCTCTAGTAGCATTATAAGATTTATGATGTACACCAGTAATAATATATAAAGAGTAACTTTGTAATTCAATTATAATATATAATAATAATAAATCATTAACCATAGGGAATAAAATTAACCCTATTAAATTAATTATTATTAATAAATATATTCATATTGATGATATATCATAACGTTGTTTAACTGTAGTATATATTAATAAGAAAATAACTAAAAGAATTTGAAGATAAACTAAAGGAATATTAGTATCATTAAGTTTAAATCAATCATTATATACAGTATATAAACTATATCTTAAATCTAAACTATTATAAGCTAGATATAGGACATATAGTAATCCTAATGATGCTAATCTATTTATATGATAAATATTAGCATGGTTAAAAGCGATATATATAAGTAAAATAATAACTATAGAAAATAGCATAAGACACAAAGGGAATCGAACCCTTATATTATTATCCGTAGTAATATGTATTACCATTATACTATGTGTCAAAAAAATAGAAATATATTATAAGAGAAATATATATATATATATATAAATATATAACGGCCAATCAGTGAATCGAACACTGATCCTAAAAAGGGACTATATAGCAAATAGCCTAACTGTACCAATAAGTAAAATTGACCAACGTACTACATCAGGCTCGAACTGACATCTCTTTTAGTGACATTAAAAGGCTTTACCATTAAGCTAGTAGTACATATAGAAATATATATATAAGAAATTGAACTGACACGATTCGAACGTGTATGACCTAGCCCAAATCTAGGGGACTTGCCGATTAGTCAACAATTCATGAAAATATATAATATATTAGAGAGATATTAAACTCTCCTATATATATAAGGTTTATATAATAAAAAGAATAATTATTTCTTTGTACCAATATAGTATAATATGTTTTCTGCTGATGATATAGCAGGAACAATTAATAAATAGTAAGCAAAATAGAATGCAGTAGCGTATTGTCCTAATTCAATATAAGGAACTTCAACATGTAATTGACCTAAGTTACCTAATAAGATAAAGTTAAATAAGAATAAGAAGAACATAAATTTAGATAATACTTTGAAACTGTTACCACGGATAAATGATCTATCTGTATAAGGTAAAGTAAGTAAAATTAAAATAGCACCGAACATAGCTATAACACCACCTAATTTATCAGGAATACTACGTAAGATAGCATAGAAAGGTAATAAATATCACTCAGGAACAATAGAAGGAGGTGTAACTAATGGGTTACCAGGGATATAGTTATCAGGATGACCTAAAGTATTAGGTGAATAGAATACAAATAAACTAAATATTAATAAGAATACAAATACAGTAACTAAATCTTTAAAGATAAAGTAAGGATGCATAGGTAATCTATCAACATTTCCAGTAATACCCAATGGGTTAGATGATCCATTAACGTGTAATGCCATTAAGTGCATACATACTAAAGCAGCTAAAATGAAAGGTAATAAGAAATGAAGAGCAAAGAATCTTTGTATTGTAGGGTTACTTACACTGAAACCACCTCAAATGAATGGAACAATATCTTTACCAATGAAAGGTATAGCAGATAATAAGTTTGTAATAACAGTAGCCAATATAAAAATATAATTTATATGAGTTAAACTCAATATAATATAAATATATTATATTTGTTAATATAAATTATATCATGTACTTATTTAATTTAATATTTATATATATATATATAAACTTAATTAATCTTAAAATTATATAATATATAATAAATAAAAATAATAAATATTTATAATAAAACTATTGATTTTATTATATAAATAAGCCTTGTGAAACTATATATCTATATAGTTTATTATATCCGAGTGCACATTAAGTATCATTACAGATACCCATAATTGAACCACTCTGTAGGGATAATTTAACTTACCCATGGTCTTGTTACTTAACAAATAATTTTGACCGATTTTCAATTATGTTGCATATATTAAACAATAAATTTCTTGTTAAAAATTACATTTATTTATATAACATATACTATATATTAATATTATAATAAATATTATATATGATTTCCAAATTTATATTTCATACATGGTACTATATAAGGTTTTACTATCTTTACTAAATCAGGCATAGATTCAACTCATATATATATAGAATATTGAGATTCAGCACCAGTAGACTGTAGAGAACAAGTAAGATTATATTTATTTTTAAGTATACTAGTTAAGAATAATAATTCATCATAAGTAAAATTATTAGTACTTAATTTTATAGCATTACCAACTTTACCCCCATCATCCATAATTCAGATAGCAAGAGCTAAAGGAGTTAGATATAATTCTAAATCCTTAGGTAATATTTTAATATAATTACTTATTCCTTTAATAGGTTGAGGATTAGGTATATATCATTTAGAATGAATGTGATTAAATTGATGATAAGATCAAGTAGTAAATCTAATAACTTTTCTTATTTTACCATTCTTTTTTAATTTAGTAGATATCTTAGGAATTGTAGTATTACAATAACCTAAATTAGCTATTAAACTATGTAAATATAATAAATATTCTTCATTACTAGATTCTTGATAAAAACAAATTCTAGTAGCTTTACCACCAGAACGTCTTTCAGCATGACCATTTCCTAACAAAGAACCATATATAATACTAATCATATCTATATTTAAAGGACTATAAAAATTAGTAACTTGATTTCTATTAGTAATATTTAATTTAATAGGATATTTAACCTTATTAATTTGTGTAATATAAATTATATATAATATTAATATATTTAAGGCAATTATACTACCTCAATGGGACATTTGACCATATACTAAACAATAACCCATAAATGCAGTTGCCATAGTTAATACAAAGATAATAACACCAATAACTCATAACATAACTCTAGGACGTTTGTAACTACCATAGTATAAAGCTTTACCAATATGTAAATACATACAAATAAAGAAGAAACTAGCTCCATTAGCATGAATATAACGAATTAATCAACCAGCATTAACATCACGCATGATATGCTCAACAGAATTAAAGGCTAATTCGATATTTGAAGAGTAATGCATTGCCAAGAATATACCACTGGCAATTTGAATAACTAAACATAAACCTAATAAAGAACCAACATTTCATCAATAGTTGATAGAACTAGGTTGTGGGCTATCGATAAGATAGCTATTTACTAAAGATAAATAAGTATTACTTTTACGTATAGGCATATTTATATATAAATATAATATTCAAAAAAGATATAAAAGATTATCATATAAAACTTAATTTTTATTTTGTTATAAATAATAATAATATATATTATCTCCTATATTTAATTATAAATTAAATAATAAAAGAATATATACATATTATTCAGCAGCTTCTGATAATCATTCAATGAAGTCACTAATTGAAACACACTCTAATTTTATCGGCATTAATGCATGGTTTACACCGCATAATTCTGAACATTGTCCATAATAAACACCAGTACGTTGGATTAAAGCACTAACTTGGTTTAAACGACCAGGTGTAGCATCAATTTTAATACCTAATGAAGGTATAGTGAAACAATGAATAACGTCATTAGCAGTAACAACAAATCTAATGTGTGTATCAACAGGAACAACAATAGATGTATCAGTATCTAATAATCTAAGTTGTCCTTCTTCTAATAAATCATCAGGAATAATATATGACTCAAATTCAATAGATTCTCCTGTTTCGCTTACAAAGTCTGAATATTCATATTTTCAATATCATTGTAAACCTATAACTTTAATAGTCATAGCTGGAGTTAAAACTTCATCACATAAATATAATAAAATAAAACTAGGGAAAGCAATTAATAATAATATAACAGCAGGGAATAAAGTTCAAACAATTTCAATAGTTTGTCCATGTCTAATATATTTATATGCAAATTTATTATTTTTAAAATCTTTAATAATAACATATAATAAATATGAAACTAAACCTAATATTAATGTAAGATAATACATAATATGGTCATATAATTCATGAATACCCTCACTATTTGGTGTAGCGGAGTCTTGAAATCTTATTGCTCAAGGTGTTGGCACGTCTAATCTAATCATAATTTAAATTAATAAAATATCACATATATCTGGAATCAATCGGAATTGAACCGATAACATACGCATGCAAAGCGTAAGATTTACCAATTAATCTATAATCCCATAAGAATATGACATGATTTGTTATTATAAATGATTAAATTTATTAGTTTATTATATCCTCTTTATTAATAAATAAAGCATAGATATATTACTATTACATTATTATCTTTAATGTTTATATAGTGAATATGTAAGGCTTAATATTTTATAAGCTATCAATATTTATCCTTTATAGTTTTAGCTAAGAATCAATTGCTCTTCACCATTGAACTATATTATATAATCCTTTCGTACACATATAATTACATATTACTATTAACGTCATAGATGATAAAATCATTACTGACTCACGTCGTAATTAACCCATCTCAAGTAACTTTTTAAACGACGAACAGTCGTACCCTTATTAGCTTCTACGACCAATAGGATAAGTCTAGACGACATCGAGGTGGCAAACATCGCTGACGATATCAACTCTCTAGCGATATTACCCTGTTCATTAATTATTATCATATATATTATTTAATATATATATCTATATATCACTATATAGATTAGACTATGTCATCACCTAAAATTAAAATAAATAAAAAATATAAAATGAATAAATTGAATAAATCTATTTATTAAGTTTTGGTAATTTATACCTAAAATGATCAATTATTCAAGGATTAATTAAGTTAAAAAATAAATCATAATTATGATCAGGTATATATATAGTAGGTTTTTTCTTATTAAAAGATAAAGTAGTATTAAATTCATATTTTAAATTTAATTCTTTAATTAACATTTTAACTTCTTCAACTGTAAACCCTTGAGTATTTAATGTTAAAGAATGATCTGTTAATGAACGTTTACCTTTATAATAATTTCTACCTCCATCATCCATATATCAATAAGCTAAACTAATAGGAGTTAAATGATTAATGATCAAATTACTTCTAATTATTTTTTTCTTATTATTAAGTAAAAATAAAGAACCTATATCATTAAATATGACATCTTGATATGTTTCCATACGTCATGTTTTCTGTAGATTACCATTTTTATTTAATCTAGAATATAAATGAGGTTCTTTTAATATAAAATCACCAAATATATCATATACATGAAAAATATAATCTTTACTTTTTTCACCTCATTCAAATTTAATACCATGAGTTTTACCATTATTACGTGTATAAATATTAGCATCTCCTAATAAATGACCTATTAAAGCTTCATATTGATATGAAGTTAAATTAGTAAATTGAGTTTTATAAGCTCTTAATAAATTACTATTTGGTCCTATATTACGGACTTTTGATTTAGATATGTATTTCATTGTTTTATTTAATTATTGTTATTTTTATTTTAATTTATTATAAATTAGGTGTAGGGCTTTCTTGAAAGAATTATTGTTAGTAAACTCATCTTTTAGTCGTTGAACGTTTATATATTTATAAATACTAATATATACTTCGCTACAAATTGTCTTATAAATATAAGATATTTTTGTAATTAACCCTATTAATTAAGTATATCTCACGATATACGGGGACAACTTAATATCCCTAGCGTAACTTTAATCCGTAATCGACACTCAATTCTAATGATATTGCCTGTTCAATATACTATACTTAAGTACTAATTCCACAAGTATGTGTCATTATCATAGCACAGTTATGTTATTATCCTTATTCATAAAATTAATTATATATTATTTGATATATATAATATTATATTAATTTATACTAGTTGCCTACTAGTGTATCTGTACTTATTTATTCTATTATAATCTTAAAAAGATAATGGCCTTATAAATTAAAACTAAAAAGTAATAAAATATAAGGGAATATAAAAATATCATTTAGACACATCAGTTATGTTTTGTGATGCCGACGCCCCATCGAAACTAACCATCTTATATGGTACCTTATAAAAGGTTAGTTATATATATAAATAAATAAACATATTAATGAAAATATTTAATTTAAATATTTATAGATATAACAGTATAAGAATATAGTAAAGCTGCATAGGGTCTTTTTGTCAATCTATGACTACACAGTATCTTCACTGCGATTACTATTTCACTGGGTATACCATAGATACAGCTATAGTATCGTATAATCATTCATGCGGGACACCAATTATATGCCAATGAATTTTGCTACTTTCAGATCCTCATGATAAGACCGTCGTTTATAAGTCAATTATTTATTTATCTAACTTACACCGGACAGATATCACTTACTATACCGATAGTTTCCTATTTGCAGTAAGCTGTGTTTTTGGTAAACAGTCGTACTATTCAGGCCTTGCCTTATTTGCCGAGTTCATTTATGATACTTCACCCATTCCTACTCAATATTATTTTATTTAATAATATTATGATTATTTATTATAATCATTTACACACCTGGGTCGGACTGCGGTACGGTTATTACATTTTCCTGTACTATCAATCATCATATATATATCTTCATATATATACTTAGATACCGTTAATTTATAGTTAAACCTTATGTTTTGTAGGGGTAATCCTTAATTACCTATCGTTACTCAAGTCAGCATTGTCTTTATAGTTCTTATCACTATATAATCTACTACTATATAATACATTTCATATTATATCTATTATTCGGTTCCTACATTTAGACCCGTATATTTGTTCCTATCTTTTGATTTATATATTATAATATAATATAAATTCTATTAGTGCATTTTTACATGTTCTTTAACAGGTGATTATTATCAAACCCACTGACTAATTGTCTGATCAAAATAATCCCTATAAGGGATATAAAGGGGTATTTATCTACCCATAGGATTGTATTCACTTAATGAGGATTTGGGACCTTCATTTAATAGTCTAGGTTATTCCCTTTTCGACCTATTACCTTATCGCAATAAGTCTGACTCCTTATTTGTCATATCACTCCTGTTCAGAGGTTTAATACATATAGTAAATAAATTTATTCCCATATGGTATTAAGTGCTTTACCAAGGTGTATGCTTTAATAAGGGCTATACTAACATATATTTCGTAGATAACCAGCTATCTGCACATCAGTTTTGCCTTTCACTACTATACACATATCTTTAGAAGATATTGCTACATCTACCTATTTGATCATATATTATTTTAATATATATCTATACATATATAGATCATGTGCTTTCGGGTCTATTCCTATAAACTATATCTTGTTATATATAATTATATATTTCGCTTATAAAAATAACTCACTGACCCATTATACAAGAGGTACACTATACTATAGTTGCTCTTTATTAATATATTTCATTATATCTCTTATATATATTTATTAATTAATATATAATTTGATACTTTAACTCTTTCCTTTACAGTACTTTTAACTTTATGTTATAGTTTATGTATTAGTAGTAGATACTACTTTATTCATACTTCTAAGTATTACTTGTATACAATAACAGATTCTCTCACCGATACTACTGTTAACCCTATTGGTTTTTACATATGTTACTAAGATGTTTCAATTCACATACTTTTATATATACTATTTATAGCTAGGATCGGCATATGCCAAACTAATTTATCCTAAATATAACATAAGTCTTATATATACCATGTATATATAATTTATGAGTATCCATATATTAATATTAATATCATTTATAACTTTTTCAAATCATGTCACCTTTATTATTAAATAATAATATATATTTTTTTATTTCTTATATATATCTTATATATATTCTTATATTATATATAATTCTAATTTAGAATAGGTGAGATATTAAGATATTCTTATTAGAATATTAGTTAAAATATATAATATATAAATTATAAGTACATATTTTATATATGTCATATACAACACGATGATTATTTAGTACATCACATAAAGATATTGGTATTTTATATCTTATCTATGGTATGATTAGTGCTATGGTTGCTACTGCCATGTCTGTTATTATTAGATTAGAATTATCTGGACCTGGTGATCAATTCTTACACGAAAATCGTCAGGTTTACAACGTTCTGGTAACTGGACATGCTATTGCTATGATTTTTTTATTTGTTATGCCAGTATTAATTGGAGCATTTGGAAATTTCTTTTTACCAATAATGATTGGAGCAGTAGATATGGCATTTGCAAGATTAAATAATATTAGTTTCTGATGTTTACCTCCTGCTTTAGTATGTATCATTGGTTCTATATTAATTGAATCAGGAGCTGGTACGGGATGAACCGTATATCCACCATTATCATCAATAAGTGCTCATTCAGGTCCTTCAGTAGACTTAGCTATCTTCGCATTACACTTAACAAGTATTTCATCTTTATTAGGTGCTATTAACTTTATTGTTACTACTTTAAACATGCGTAGTATAGGTGTACATATGATCGATATGCCTTTATATGTTTGAGCTATATTCTTTACAGCTATATTATTATTATTATCATTACCTGTATTAACAGCTGGTGTTACATTATTATTAATGGACCGTAACTTTAACACAGGATTCTATGAAGTAGCTGCTGGGGGAGATCCGATCCTTTATGAACATTTATTTTATATAATATGTATAATTTATGGTCTTATATACCTCTTAAATGATAACAATGTTATTATTATAGATAAATCTTTTGATTTTAAAGAATTTTATTCTGAATATAATAGATATTATCCTAATAATAAATTACCTTCAAAAGATTTTTTACAATGATTTATAGGTTTCTTTGAAGGTGATGGTTCTTTTATTATGGGTCAAGAAGCTAGAACTATTAAAATAATACAATCAATGAAAGATAGAAATATTTTAGAATATATACAAAGTAATTTAGGTATGGGAAATATAGGTATTCATTCTAATAAGAATAAAACTTTATATTGATCTATTACTAATTTTAAACATAAATATTTAATATGTTTAATATTTAATGGTAATTTAGTATTACCTATGAGACTTTTTATATTTATTAAATTTATAGCTGAATTAAACATTGATTTATTAAGAAATAATTTAAAAATTATTAATATTAAAGAATATGTAATATTACCTACTTTAAAAGATTATTGATTATCAGGATTTACTGATGCTGAAGGATGTTTTACTGCATCTATATTAAATAATAGTCCTCATGCTTATAGAGTAAGATATATTCTTACTCAAAAACATCTTTGTAATAAATATGTTTTAGAACATATATTATCTTTATTTAATAAAGCAATTGGAGTAAAACTAGGTGAAGTTTATCCTCATTATGAAAATAATTATTGAGAAATACGTATTAATGGTTATAAAAATTGTAATAAAATATTATTTTATTTTGATAATTTTCCTTTAAAAACTATCAAAGGTGATAGTCTTATTGCTTTTAAAAAAGTATTAAATAGTATAGGGAAAAAAGAGCATCTTGTTCCTGAAAATAGAATTATATTACGGGAGTTATGTAAGACTATTAATAAATCTAAAGCCAAAGTATTGAAATAAAGGGAATGGTTTAACGCAAGTTATTAGAAGTATTAAAGCAAATGTTCTATATTATAATTTTATAAGACTTTAATTACTGAATATTTATATATCTATTTAATAGATTAAATATACCATTTATTACTATATAATATATATAACATATATATATGATTTATATTTATTATTTAGTAAATTCCCCTAGTTATTGTTTTACAATAGCAACATTATAGGTACGGTTAACAATTTCTCTTAATTTAGACCGTCGGTTATATATATATATATATATTTATATTATATATATATGGTCGCTACAGACTGCCTCTATAATGGGTTATATTAAATAGCTTAATGTACAGTCGGAACCTCTAATATATATATTAATTCTTTAAGGGTGGAGAATAATAACATAATTATGTTTATATTAGGTCATATATAGAAAATATGAGATATATACTACTAGAGTGAAATAAGTAGTACTAATGTAATAATAAAAATATAATTAAATTATATTATTATTATATTATTTGTTATAAAATATTTATAGATAACAAATTTATATTAAGGTTTGGATTCTTTGGACACCCTGAAGTGTATATTATAATTATACCAGGATTTGGTATAATATCACACGTTATTTCTACTTATAGTAAAAAAGAAATTTTTGGACATACTGGTATGATTTATGCTATCGCTAGTATTGGTTTATTAGGATTTTTAGTATGAAGTCATCATATGTACGTAGTAGGCCTTGATATTGATAGTAGAGCTTACTTTACAAGTGCAACAATGGTTATTGCAGTGCCAACAGGTATTAAAATATTCTCATGATTAGCAACATTATACGGTGGTGAATTAAGATTAGCAGTTCCTATGTTATTTGCATTAGGTTTCTTATTCTTATTCACTGTAGGTGGTTTAACAGGAGTTATGTTATCTAATGCTTCAATTGATGTAGCTTTCCATGATACTTATTATACAGTAGGTCACTTCCATTATGTATTATCTATGGGAGCTTTATTTAGCTTAATTGCTGGATATTATTACTGAGGATATGCTATGTTTGGATTAAACTATAATAAAGTATTAGCTGAAGCACACTTCTGATTATTATTCATTGCTGTTAACTTAGTATTCTTACCTATGCATTTCTTAGGTCTTAATGGTATGCCTCGTCGTATACCAGAATATCCTGATGCATTCTTAGGATGAAATATGGTAAGTTCATGAGGATCAGTTATGTCAGTTCTATCTGTAGTATTAGGATTATATAGTGTATTAGTTCAATTAACTGAAGGTGAAAACATAGCACGTGAAGAAGCAGTAACACCAGATTATTTAGAATCTAATAATACAAGAGAAACACGTGATTCTGATTTAGAATTAATATTATCTAAACCTGCACACTATCATACTTACTCTGAATTACCTATCTTAATTGAAAGGGTATAATTATTCTTTTTATATATATTTATTCCTATCTTAAAAGTAATATATTAATTATATTTAATAATATTATACTTAATAAACCATATAGGAGAGTATAAATATATATATATATATAATATATTAATATAATACCTTATCAAAGATGAGGAATCATATATACCATGTATATATAATTAATATATTTAGGATGTATGACTGAGCGGTTTAAGGTGTGATATTTGAGCTATCAAGGTGTAAACCCACGTGTTCGAATCACGTTGCATCCGTATATATATATATATATATGATTATGGCGGAATTGGTATACGCGATTAGTTTAGGTCTAATTAATTAAGGGTTCAAGTCCCTTTGATCATACACACAAACATATATCAAGAAACCTCTAAAAGAGGAAAAATAGAAAAAATGACTTTAATTTATTTTATAATTTCATCAACTACATCAGTAATAAGTAGAACATTTAAAGGTATAAATAAATCTATAATATTAATAGCTAGTATATTAATAGTTATACCTACTTTATATGATTGAAATGAGTTAGATATATATTATACAACTGATGGAATAGCAGATATATTTATATTATTAACAGCATATTTATTACCATTATCAATAATATCAAATTGAAATAATATAAAATCAACATTATATTATGAATTAGTATTTAATTTAGGTATAATATTATTAATTAATTTTATGTGTCAAGATATGTTATCTTTCTATATTTATTTTGAAGCTTCATTAGCACCATTATTTATATTAATAGGATTATATGGAGCTAATAATAGAGAGAAAGCAGCAGATTATATATTAATATATACATTATTATCATCATTATTTATGTTAATAGCTATAGCTGTATATGAGGTATTAATAGGTAATACTGATTATCAAGCTGTAAGTTTATTAGTTTTATCATTAGATTTACAATGTATTTTATTTTTAGGTATTTCTATAGGTATTATGGTTAAAACACCATTAGTTCCTGTACATACATGATTACCTGTTGTTCATTCTGAAAGTCCATTAGCTGGATCTATGTTATTAGCAGGTGTAATATTAAAATTAGCAGTATATGCAATAATACGTTTAATATTACCAACATTATCAGATGCATCAACATTATATACACCAGTAGTATATATGATATGTGTAATAACAATAATATATACATCAATAATAACATTAAGACAAACAGATCTTAAAGTAATAGTAGCATATAGTTCAATATCACATATGGCTGTATGTATATTAGGTATAATGTCAAATAACATAATAGGTATAAGTGGAAGTTTAATATTATCAATAGCTCATGGTTTTGTATCACCAGCTTTATTTATTATAGTTGGAGGTATTTTATATGATAGATATCATAATAGATTAATTTATTATTATCAAGGTTTATTAACATATATGCCTATATTAGCTATATATTTAATAATATTAAGTTTTTGTAATATAGGAACACCATTATCAGTTAACTTTATAGGTGAATTATTATCATTAGCAGGTGCATTAAATCGTGTACCAGTATTAGGAGCATTAGCATTAATATCAGTATTATTATCAGCATCATATATGTTAAAAGTAACAAATAGATTAACTGGAGGTATAAAAACACCATATATATCATTAACACATGATTGTACATTTAGAGAGAGTGTATTATTAATATCATTAATTATACCAACTATATGATATGGATTATATCCAAATGGAATAGCAAATATGATATGATCAATACCAAAATTATTATATATATTCATTTAAAAGTAAATTATATAATATAATAATAAGAAAGGAGATATATATTTGAAATATATATATAAGATAAAAGCAATATAATGTAATTGGTAACATATAAGATTCATGCTTTTATTATGATAGTTCGAGTCTATCTATTGCAAATATACACAAATGAACTATAGCTCAATGGTAGAGCGATCCACTCATAATGGATTGGTCTCAGTTCAATTCTGAGTAGTTCAACATATAGTTATACGTCATGAACATGATGTTGATTCGGATAAAATGCTATATAGAAGCGTTACACATGCAAATTCTTATAATATAAGAGTGATAAGGTGAGTAAAATAGATATAGAAATATATCTTAATAGATGAAGGTATTAGTTAATGAACTAGCCGTTGACCTATAATCGGTGATGGAAGTCACAACGATCACATTGGTATTAAACCAACTACTATTAGTAGCAGCAGTGGGGAATTATTGACAATGACCTAACGGTTGATCATGCTATCTATAAGAAATATAATAAAAATAAATATATATAATGTATTTATAAAATTATTAATAAATTTCATATTTATGTTAAAGAATGATTGACATAAAGAATTAGTCCTGACCAAATGTTGTGCCAGCCGTCGCGGTTAGACAACAAGGGCAAGCATTAATCTACATTGGCCTAAAGGATCCGTAGGTTTAAAATATAGATTTTATTAATTGTATAATGAAATATAACTTTAGGGATAAAATACTATGATAGTTATAAGACAGCATAGAATATACATAAAATAAAATGACACTGAGGGATGAAAGCTATAGTAGTGACATGGATTCGGTACCCATTTAATTATAGCTGTGAACTATGTATACTATAAAATAGATAAGCGAAGGCTTTAAGTATACCGCCAGACTAGTACGTTCGCAAGAATGAAATGCAAGACATTAGACGGTTATATATATATGCAGTGGAGTATACTGTTTAATTGGACAATACCCCTAAAACCTTACCTACTCTTGAATATATTTTATCTTAGGATAATTTATACAGGCGTTACATTGTTGTCGTCAGTTCATGCTTTGTGGTATCTTATTAAGTTATTTAATGAACAAAACCCTCGATCTTATGATGATGTATATCTGATAAGATATAGGAAGTAGAGGCTAAAGACTAATCATCATGACCCTTATGAGTAGGGCTACAGGTGTACTACTATCTCTTATATAATTATATATATATAATATATGATCCCATCTTTGATGGACATTATATATAAACATAAATATAATATAAAATATAAGATATTATGATAATTTTCTTTTAATTGGATTATAGTCTGAAACTCGACTATATAAAAAAGGAATTGCTAGTAATCATAGACTAGAGTGCTATGGTGAACTATACATATATTTCGCACTAATCACTCATCAATAGCATAGATAATGTCTTAATACGCTTACGTGTATTAATGAGCATATGATATGCTATAAGTTGAAATACAGTTCGAGTAAGGGAACTTGCTCGGGATTTATATTAATATTATCTATTCTTTTATTTTTATAGCCCATATCTTAATGGTTAAAGAGACTGATTGATAATCGGTAAATATAAGTTCGATTCTTATTGGGCTAAAACATTGTTAATACTAAAATATATCTATATAAATATTATGCAAATCGCTTTAGCTGCTAAATACATTGGTGCAAGTATTGCTACTTTAGGTTTAGGTGGTGCTGCTATCGGTATCGCTTTAGTTTTCGTAGCTTTAATTAACGGAACTTCACGTAACCCTTCATTAAGAAGTACATTATTCCCTCAAGCTATCTTAGGTTTCGCCTTAAGTGAGGCTTGTGGTTTATTCTGTTTAATGATCTCTTTCTTATTATTATACGCTGTTTAATATCTAAAAGATATTATATTTCTTATAATAATATTATTAATTATTAATCAATTAAACCCTTATATATTACTATATAGTAATATTTACTCTTATTTATTCTCTTATAGATATATTTCTTTCATTTTCTTCTTTTTCTTGTTTTAATAGCTTAACGGTTAAAGCAGTACACTGTTAATGTATTGATACTAGTTCGATTCTAGTTTAAAACGTATAAAGAAAATAAAATCTTTATTAACGAGAATGTATAAACTATGATTAATTGAGAAATATATTAAAATATTTCATATATCTTATATATTAAGATATAATCAATTATATATATATTATTAAATATGTTTTTAATTAGCGGTATTAGTAGTATATTAGCTATAGGATTATTATCGCCAGTACAATCAATTGTATGTTTAATAGCATTATTTGTAAGTGCAGCTATTAGTTTATATTCTAATGGATTTGTACTTATGGGTATATTATATGTACTTATTTATGTTGGTGCTATAGCTATATTATTTTTATTTATATTATCATTATTAAATATAGAATATAATTATAAAGGAACTATACATCCTTTAATATTTACTATATTACTTATATGTTTAATACCATTAGATTTATCATATGAAACTTATGGTATTGTTGAAAATGTTAATATTGCATATCCTTTTAATGGTTTATTAGATTGAGATTTAGAATTAACTACTGTTGGTTCTTTATTATATACTGAATATGCTATTCCTATGATTCTTATTGGTTTAATTTTAATTCTTTCTGTTATAGGGGCTATTGCTATTACTAAATAATGCAATATATTGAATTATTAATTATGTTCCTTAGTGTTTTATTAGCTGTTGCTTTCTTAACTGTTGCTGAACGTAAAACTATGGCTTATATGCAAAGACGTACAGGTCCTAATGCTGTAGGTTATTTAGGTGTTTTAATGGCTATAGCAGATGCAGCTAAATTATTACTAAAAGAAATTATTACTCCAACTCATGCTGATAAATTTATTTTATTTATTAGTCCTATGATTGCTCTTATTTCTTCATTATTATGTTGAAGTATTATTCCTTTCGCTCCTGGTGTTACTATTTATGATAGTAATTATGGTTTCATTCTTATGTTAGCTATTAGTAGTGTTGGTGTTTTCGGTCCTTTATTAGCTGGTTGATCTGGTAATAGTAAATACTCTTTACTAGGTAGTATCCGTGCCACTGCTCAATTAATTAGTTATGAACTTATTTTAACTACTATTATTCTTATTTGTATTTTATTAGCTGGTACTATGAATTTAAGTAAATATGTTGAATTACAAGAATCTATATGAATCGGTATTCCTTTATTACCTTTATCAATAATATGATATATAGGATGTGTAGCAGAAACAGCTAGACCACCTATGGATGAAGTAGAAGCAGAATCTGAATTAGTTTCAGGACATATGACTGAATATTCTTCATCTATATTTGTTTTATTCTTCTTATCTGAATATGCCTCTATTTTATTCTTATCTACTTTAACAGCTATCTTATTCTTTGGTGGTGGTACAGGTATTATTTTAGCATTAAAAGCTAATATATTTGCTTATACTTATATCTGAATTAGAGCTACTTTACCTAGAGTTAGATATGATAGATTAATTCATTTATGTTGAATGATATTCTTACCTATTTTATTCGCTGTTGCTATATTTATACCTGTATTAATATATACATTAGATGCAATAATCTTATTATAATTATTCTTTTATATAATTATATATATATATATTATCCCATTTTTGAGATATATAATCATTTCCATTTTAAGAACTATTAATTATGATTATTCTTATTTTTAATAAACATTATTATTTTTAATATGTATTATATTATCTATATTGAATGAGGCATTATATATACCTACTTAATAGGTGAGATATTTTATATATCTATATATTTATTTATATATTATATGCTTTATAGTTTAAAGGTAAAACATTATACTTCTAATATAACAATTTAGGTTCGATTCCTAATAGGGCATATATATTTCTTTTGAGTTGTTAGATTAATGGTAAATCGTAGATCTTACACGTCTTAGTTAATGGTTCGAATCCATTACGACTCATTAACCTTATATTGGCATTAAAATATGTATAACTATATAAAATATAATAAAATTAATATAAAATATAAGGGTATAGCTTAATGGTAAAGCAGATGTCTTCAACACATTGTATAATAGTTCAATTCTATTTGCCCTTGTTAATTATGCCTTTGTAGCTTAATGGTTAAAGCAATCGCTTGAAGCGCGGTCTATCTGAGTTCAAATCTCAACGAAGGCATAAATAAAGGGAATGTCGTCTAAAGGTCAAGACTTTATCCTTTTAAGTTAAATATATTGGTTCAATTCCAATCATTCCTACTCATATATACTTAATGTATAAATATTAAATATTAAAAATGACTAATAATGTTAGAGGATATTTACAATTACATCCTTTCCACTTAGTTGGACCATCACCATGACCAATATTTACATCATTTAGTTTAATGGATTTAGCATTATCAATTGGATTAAATGCACACGGATATATGGCTAATAATTTTTATATAATATTAAGTACAATAACTGTATTATATAGTATGACTTTATGATTTAAAGATATTATTGCTGAAAGTACATATTTAGGAGATCATACTATTGCTGTTAAACGTGGTCTTAACCAAGGTTTCTTATTATTTGTAGTAAGTGAAATATTAATCTTTGCTTCTTTATTCTGAGCTTATTTACATTCAGCTGTTAACCCTACTATGGATTTAGGTATGAGCTGACCTCCTGTTGGTATTGATGTTATATCACCTGCTGAATTACCTTTATTAAATACTATTATTTTATTAGCTTCTGGGGTTACTATAACATATGCACATCATGCATTAATTAATGGTAATAGAACTAATACATTATATGGTTTTATTTATAGTACTTTATTAATTGCTTTATTTGTTGTATTCCAATTCTTAGAATATAGATATGCTGGATTTACTATTACTGATGGTGTTTATGGTTCAACTTTCTATTCATTAACTGGTTTACATGGATTACATATGATTATGTTAACTATAATGTTAATAATCTGTACTTGAAGAGTTTATAATTATGATTTCACTAATACTTCACATGTTGGTGCTGAAACAACTATCTTATATTTACACGTATTAGATGTTATTTGATTATTCATCTATATTATTGTATACTGATGAGGATCATAAATTTTTAATATATATATATATTCTTTTATATTATATACCTTATAGGTGAGTATTTTTATAAGCGATTATGATGAAATGGTAGACATAAAACACTTAAAATGTTTGGGCGTTATGCCGTAAAGGTTCGAGTCCTTTTAATCGTAATAAATACAATATTAATATAAATAATATTATAATAAATATATTTTTATATTATCTAATGGGATAGTTCTAATGTAGATAATGCCTAATTGGAATCACTAATATAATATGAACATATATTGACAAGATATTTTTATATTATATATTTAATTTATGATTTCTGGGATAGTTTTAATGTTGGTAATTATCGTATAGCGATGATAACCTACATAATATCTCAATATTGTCTATAATATATATTTATATATATATATATGTATATTGTCTAATGGGATAGTTCTAATGTTGGTAATTAGAGTTATATTGTAGCTATAATGCTTAAGGCTACGACTGTTCGATTCAGTCCTATCCCATATATTCTTATATATATAAGAATATTAAGGTAGCTATAGTTTAAAGGTAAAACCTTCGTATGTGGAATGATATATCTGAGTTCGAGTCTCAGTAGTTGCCCTTTCTTTGTCTTATTAGCTTAGCCGTAAAGCGTTCGTTTTGTAATCGAAAGACCATAGGTTCAATTCCTATATAGGACAAATAATTATAACATTGACCATATGATCTAAAGGTTATGATATGACTTCTTCGTAGTCGTTATACGAGTTCGAATCTCGTTGTGGTTAAATATTTTATAATATTATTGAATATAATAGTTATATAATTAAGTAATATTAGTTAAAATACTTATATACATATAAACATGTATATAAATTAAATAATTAAATAAAACAAAAATGTTAGCACTTATTTCAATATTATTATTATTTTATATAAGTCAAAATAATCTAATTACTTTATTAATAGCTATTGAAATATTATTATTAACTGTTACAGTTAAATTAATATATATGGGTAGTGTATATGATGATATCTATGGTACTATATTTAGTATAGTTATTATTATTTTAGCTGGTGCTGAATCTGCTATTGGTTTAAGTATATTAGTTTCATATTATAGATTAAGAGGGAAAGTTAGTCATACTATTTAATGTTCCAATATTTCTATTATATTTGAGAAGAGCCAATCTCTATTCATCTTGGTAATTGATTAAATATCGGTGATATTATTATTCCTTATGGTTTATCTCTTGATTCTTTAGCTATGACTGTTATGATTCCTGTTGGTATCGTTACTTTATGTGTTCTTTTATATGCTATTGAATATATGAGTCATGATCCTAATCGTAATACTTTTTATATTATATTAAGTGTATTTGCTATATTTATGACTATTTTAGTTGTAAGTGATAATTATATTATGATGTTTATTGGTTGAGAATTTGTTGGTGTTATTTCTTATTTATTAATCTCATTCTGATCTACTAGAATTGCTGCTATGAAAGCTGCATTATCAGCTATATTATTAAATCGTATGGGTGATACATTCTTTATGTTAGCTTTAGGTATATTCTTAAGTTATTTCCATGCTGTTGATTTTGATACTTTATCATTAGCTGCTCCTTATACTAATACTTTAATATTAAATATTTTAAGTTTATTATTATTATTAGCTGCTACTGCTAAAAGTGCTCAATTAGGACTTCATGCTTGATTACTTCAAGCTATGGAAGGTCCTACTCCTGTTAGTGCTTTATTACATGCTGCTACTATGGTATGTGCTGGAGTATATGTATTAGTAAGATCATATTTTATATTAGAATATGCTCCATCATTATTAATAGGTATTTGTTGATTAGGTGGTGTAACTACTTTAGTTAGTGGATTAATAGCTATAGTAACTAATGATATTAAAAAAGTTATTGCTTTATCAACTATGTCACAATTAAGTATAATGGTATTAGCTATAGGTATAAGTTCATATGATTTAGCTATTTATCATTTATATTGTCATGCTTTCTTTAAAGCTTTATTATTTATGGGAGCTGGTTCTGTTATTCATAGTTATATCTCTGAAACACAAGATATGCGTAAATATGGTGGTTTAGTTAATTATTTACCATTTAGTTATACTGCTATTTTAATTGCTTCATTATCTTTAATGGCTATTCCTGGTTTAACTGGATATTATTCTAAAGATATAATTATAGAATCATTATATGGTACATACACATTTAGTGGATATATATTATATTATATGGCTGTTGGATCTGCTACTCTTACTAGTTTATATTCTATAAGAGTATTATATTTAACATTCTATAATAACCCTAATAGTAATAAAGCTACATATCAACATATACATGAAAATATACGTATGTTAATACCTATGATAATATTAGTTATCTATAGTATATTTATTGGATTTAATAGAGATAATGTTATAGGACATTATGCTATGACATTACCAGCAAATAATAGTTTTATAGAAACTGAATTTACATTACCATGATATATCAAATTATTACCATTAATATTAGGATTATCATTATCATTAATATTAGTATATATATATGAATATGCTTATAAAGTAAGACCATCTACTGTATATAATTACTTTAATAATAAAATCTATTATGATCAATTATTAAATAATGTTATTATACGTAAAACTTTAATCTTTGGAGGTTATTTAAATACTTATATTGATAATGGATTATTAAAAGTATTAGGATCTACTGGTATTAGTAGAGCATTAACATATATTAATGTTGGTATATTCTTAAATATATTATATTTATTCTTCTTTTTATAGGTAGGTATATATACGATAGTAGGTTAATGGTAGACTCTGGCACTTCCAATGCTTCAGTGCGTGTTCGAATCACGTCTATCGTATATAATTATATATATTATTATTATATATATAAATTATTTTATTATTATATAATTATATATATATATATGTATATGTAGGTTTTATATTGATATTCTAATATATCTTTCGCTATGACTATTGGTATAGATGATCAATTGCAGCTTGATTAATTAGGGTTCAATTCCCTACATAGTGTTATACATATATAAGTCCTTTAACATTATCGTTAAATAAAAGATGTTGATATTACATTTAATAAGGCTATAAATATGTATTCTTTTACAGATTGTCTCGTAATTGGTTATCGAGCCTACATTGGGTGTAGGATTTTGAGGGTTCAAGTCCTTCCAATCTGATAATTTAAATTATAGATTTATATCTATATATCATATTATATAAATTATAAATATGCCTCAATTAGTACCTTTTTACTTTATGAATTTATTAACTGGTGGTATTTTAGCTATTTCATTATTATTATATTTTGTTGCTACTTACTTATTACCTAATATTTTACGTTTATTAATTGCACGTAATATTATTATTAAATTATAGTTTAATATAACTATATATTAATCTTTTATCTCTTTTATCTTTTTTAGATTTTCCTTTCTTTGCCGTGTTTATCAAAGGCCTTATATTTTAATATAATTATGTTTTATTCTCCACTAGATCAATTTGAACTTAAACCATTATTATTAATTACAGATAATTTAACATTTAGTATAACTAATTATACATTATATTTAATTATTGTTTCTTTCATTATTGTTTTTTATAGTTCTATTATTCGTAATAACTTTTTAGGATCATCTCGTTGAGGTGTATCTGTTATAGCTATATATGATACTATACTTAATTTAGTTAATGGACAAATCGGACGTAAAGGTGGATATTATTTCCCATTAATCTTTACTATTTTTAACTTTATTTTAATTGCTAACTTAATTTCTATGATTCCTTATTCATTTGCTATTTCTGCACAATTAGTTGCTGTTGTTTCTTTCTCATTAGCTCTTTGAATTGGTAATGTTGTTTTAGGTTTATATTTACATGGTTGAGGTTTCTTCGCTTTATTCGTTCCTAGCGGTACTCCTTTACCTTTAGTTCCTGTATTAGTTTTAATCGAAGCCTTATCTTATGCTTCTCGTGCTATTTCATTAGGTCTTCGTCTTGGTGCTAATATCCTTTCTGGTCACTTACTTATGTTAATTCTTGGTTCTTTAATCATTAGTTTAATGTCTTCTTCATTATTAGGTTTTGTTAGTGGTATTATTCCTATTTTAGCTGTTGTTGCTATTACAATACTTGAATTTGGTATTGCCATTATTCAAGCTTATGTATTTAGTATCTTATTATCTGGATATATTAAAGATTCAGTTGAATTACATTAATATATATATATATTCTTTTATTTTATCTCTTTTTAGAGATCTATTCTCAGAGATATTCTATTCTTATTATTTCTTATTTATTATTAGTAATATTAGTTAATTTACTATATATTTATTTATATATAATATAATATAATATATAATATTTATATATATATCTATTATTATTTATATATATGAATTTATATAGTTAAATTAAATATATATAATAAGATAATATTATTATAATATAATATGAATATAGGAGAGGTAGGATAGAGAGACCCTCCCGGAGGGACCACCGGAGGTACCCCCACCCCCTTAATTATTCTTTTAAATATTTTTATTTTTATAATATATGAAAATGATAGATATATTATAATATTTATATTTAATGATATATTTCATAAATATTACTAATTTATATATTCTAATATCTAAGGATATATATTTCTTTATTTTTCTAAGTAATATTATTGGGATATGTTTTCATTTTTCTTTTCCTTATCTTCATATAATTATTATTATCATAATCTACGATTAAGAAGGTAATAATAATAGATAATAAAGATAATAAAGTATAAGAGGGAATAAAAGGATAAGATAAAGATAAGGATAAATATATTTATATTTATGTTTGCATATATCTTAATCTCTTATCTAGTCTATATATTATTAATATCGATATCTTTATTAAATATAATATCCATGTATTATCGTTTATTATAATTGATAATATCTAGGTAAATAATCAATCCCTATAACTTATCTATAATTATAGATATATTTCATTATTTTACTATATCTATGATAAGGTTTATTAGTTATATATCTATCTAATACTTCTATATTAGATTTATTTTACTTCATATAATTATATATATAAGGGTAAACCCTACCATATTCGAATGAAACTCTATAAGAGTTGAATGAGAATAAGGGTTTACTAAATAATGAAGATATAATAAATAAAGAAAAATAAACAATAAAAGATAAAATAAATATGAATGAGATAAGAATTTATATGGTCAATCTCTGGTAAAGGGGAGGAAGGGGAATATCTTCATATAATTATTATTATCATAATCTACGATTAAGAAGGTAATAATAATAGATAATAAAGATAATAAAGTATAAGAGGGAATAAAAGGATAAGATAAAGATAAGGATAAATATATTTATATTTATGTTTGCATATATCTTAATCTCTTATCTAGTCTATATATTATTAATATCGATATCTTTATTAAATATAATATCCATGTATTATCGTTTATTATAATTGATAATATCTAGGTAAATAATCAATCCCTA